>NC_039259.1:27169059-27481559 GCF_003368295.1 Carassius auratus | reverse complement strand
CATTTTTAAAAGCTTGTACCTTAACATTTGTGTGCATTTTATTTTTTAATTTAGGTTTGCTTTATTTATTATAAACCCACAATTAATTAGAAGATATGTTAATCCAAATGTAAATAAAATAATAAATCGTCTGATTCAGAAACAAGAATCGGCTTCGAGAATCAGATATTTTCATTTATTTATTAACTTGTTTATTCATTCATTTAAACATCAGCCACAATCTTGATTTAATAAATAAACAAATCTTTTTTTTTTGATATTTCTATTTTCCTAACTTGCATCTAAACATTTTTGTGTGCATTTTATTTTTTTTTATTTTTTTGCATTTACGTTTGCTTTATTCATTATTGTATAATTATTTCTATATTGATTTATTATTCTTTTATTGGCATGGAACACAAGAGACTTAAAAAAAAAACATGAAATATTAGTCATGTTCAGATTTTAAAAATGCATTTGGATTCAGATTTTTTATGTATATGATACAAGAAAAGAACAAGCAAAAACATAAAACAAACTATACACAATCTGTTTCTCACACAAAACTATTTTATGACTATTTTTATTTCATGCAAGACATTCTCCTATAGCTGAAAATGTAATTTTTAAGATGGTTTGAGTCTCTCCGAGATGCTCAGACTTGTACTGTACTCTACTGTACTTCAGTGCAAAACCAGTGAGGTTTTATTGTAAGGATAATTAGACGCTCAGCAGCTTTCATAAAGCAGATCTCTATAGTAACTACTCCATTTAGCTCATGCAGATATAATTAAAGTGCACTATACAATTGCATGTCTTTTACTTTCTAGATAATGATGTGAAGTCATTATGTCACTGTTATTCTGAGCTACATTTAGGAAAGAGAACATGCAGAACGTGACCGAGTCGAGACAAAGACATCACCTTCCTGAAGACGAACGCTTCTCCGCTGTAGACGGGATTCAGGCCATTGTTCATCACCATCCTCGTGCGAAACTCTTTCCGGATGGTGTCCGTGGGCAGGCCGTACATGTCCACCTCCACGTACGTGCCGATCTTCTTATCCGACAGAAACTGGCCTGAGATCACCTGAGACACAAACACTTTCAGAGCATCTCCTAAAACAGACACATTTTATATGAACATGCTTTATTGTCTTATAGTGCTGACAAACCTCTCAGAGACTCGTTTAAATGTCTGGCATTAAAGCAGATGTCTTATTATTCAGGTAACATGTTATAAAGTTTAACTCATTAAGTCAGAAATGGGTCTTTTTTCACTTACAGTAGTTTAAAGAAAGATACCCAACACATTTTAACCAATTAATGTAATTTTCCACAAATGTTTCTGACTATTGGATAGTTGACTGATTCAAAAATCAATCAATAAATACATTGAAACTAATCATTTAAATTAACACGTATATACTGTAGATTCAAATAAACACATGCAAACAAGTCATTTTAAATGCATTCAAATATATTCACAGAAGCAGATATAAAAGATTAAAATAATAATCTTAAATAGAAAAAAAATAATAATTTAGATATAAATGTTAAATATATACAAACACATTTATATAATTTTTTAATCTATCTATTTCTTTCTATCTATCTGTCCAACCATCTATCACATTAAGAAATACATTTAAATATATTTAAAAATAATAATAATTGTAACTGGTTTGCATGAATATATTAAATAAATATATATTCTAATAAATAAAAAATAATAATGTTTTACATAAACGGATATAAAGATATAAGAATAATTTAAATAGATTTGTATGAATAGAATTTAATAAATATTTTTAAGTATATTTAAATAGATTTAAATAAGTACATTTAAAAATTATTTTTAAGACATAATACAAATAGATTATTTAAAGAGAAAGACATACAGAAATGCATTCAAATAAATATAAATAAACAAACAAACATACAGACAGATTCACTAATGAATCATTTAATTTTTGACAATTAATAAATATTTTTAAGTACATTTAAATAGATTTAAATAAGTACATTTAAAAATTATTTTTAAGACATAATACAAATAAATTATTTAAAGAGAAAGACATACAGAAATGCATTCAAATAAATATAAATAAATAAATAAACAAAAAAAATTAAACATGCAGACAGATTCACTAATGAATCATTACATTTTTGACAATAAAAAAATAAAAATCTGTGCTTTTGTGAGCCTGTAAAGCAGTATTTTCAGATGTGTTCAGATTGTCCACGGCTGCTGGGACTGTGTGAAAGTGAACACACACCTGGACGCTGCAGGTGGCTGCGATCACTCCGTCCACCGGCGTCTCTGAGAACGGGTCGAACATGCGATCGGGACGCCGCATGAAATCAGGCTTCAGCAGAAACCTGTGAGAGTCCAGAGCTGTTATCAACACTCACCTTAAAGCAATGATCCATTTAATGAAGTCTCTCCTGTCCCATATTCAGTTCACACCGCTAAACGCAATGCTAATGGATATAGCGCCGCATTGGCGTGATTAATGTGTTGATTAATATGTTTGGAGTTTTCACAGTGTCTCACAGCGTGGATCACACATCAGCACTCGATGAGAGCAAATTAACACTGACAGCTGCTGCCTCTGCTTTAAAGAAGAAACCAGTTCAAAACAGCAAAAAATAAATCAAATAAAAAAACAGCAGCATCAGCAGAATCAATAATCTACATTAAATATTACATTACATTATTTTACTCTATTTCTTAAAAAATAAATAAAAATTTAATGTATTTTTATTAAAATGGTTAATTTTATGTGAAAAATTAATTTAATTTGCAGTTATTTTAAACGATTGTATTTATTTTACACATGTAATTATATGCTCCTATTTGAATGTATTTATTTTTTATTTATATTTACATATACATATTTATTTAAAACTATGCATTTGCATACATGATTTATTTTAATCTAATGTAATTAATTATTATTATTATTATTAATATTTTACAAATATTATTGTATTTATTTTAAACATGTAATTATATGCTCCTATTTGAATGTATTTATTTTTTGTTTATATTTACATATACATATTTATTTAAAACTATGCATTTGCATACATGATTTATTTTAATCTAATGTAATTAATTATTATTATTATTATTAATATTTTACAAATATTATTGTATTTATTTTAAACATGTAATTATATGCTCCTATTTGAATGTATTTATTTTTTGTTTATATTTACATATACATATTTATTTAAAACTATGCATTTGCATACATGATTTATTTAAATCTAATGTAATTAATAATTATTATTATTATTATTAATAATATTTTACAAATATTTTTTTTTCTCTCCAGTATATGATAAATTAATTTAATTTGGAGTTAATTTATTCTATTGTATTTATTTTAAACAGATGTATTTATTTACTCCTATTTGAATGTATTTTTATTTCAAATACTTATGTTTTTAAAAACTAATATATTTACATACATAATTTATTTTAACCTAATTTAATAATAATAAAAATTATATTAATATAAAAAATAAAAAATAACTTTCTGTTTATTTTTATTTATTTTTTTTTAGATTTCCAAGCAAATATACTTTGCATATTAAATGAGCAGCATGTTTTTCTGCAGGTTAAACATGGACGGTGAGTCAGATGTTGATGTTATGTTGTTCTTGCAGTTTAGTTCTAATGAAGAAGTAGTTTTGAAGAGAAGTTTTCCGGAAGTGCTGAAGTTCTGAAAGTGTGTTCTGATGAAGGAAACTCTTTAAGGAGCACTGTTTTGTCTGTGGGTGAAACTCATGATGCATTGTCAAGCGATCGTTGTGTGAAGAGTATTTGGTTTGTTTCTGAGCCGATGATGGTTCATTATTGCAATAGCTGTCAGAAACCCAATCAGCTCCTCATCCAGCCTGTCTACTGTTCTCAATTTTTAATTTGATGTAAAAGATTAGAAATTCCCCACATCTTTTTTTTTTTCCCAGCACAGAAAATGTAATACTTCAAGCACGATTAACAGCAAGCAAAAAGCATCATTTTCAGGCAAAACTCTAAGTTAGTTAGTAGATTTATAGCATAATTAGATGATTTAAACTTACCCGCATGAGCCGTTATATTCAAACTTCCCTTGATTGAGCTGCATCGCCAAATCTACAGAAACAACAGACTTAGAACAGACTAAATACACAGGACTAACTATAGTATGAAGACACTTTGTATATTTGATAGTTAGGGTTCAGTATTAAATGCCCGAAATTGTATTTGCAAATACATAAAATACTACAATATAATAAAATAAATCTAATCAATAAAAATGAAACCAACTCAATCAAATAAACTTAAAATAAAATAAATCCACTTATAAAAAATAAATAAATAAATTCTGAAATTATTATAATGCATGCTTTTTAAATATTGGAACAAATCAATTCATAGGAAAATTTTAATTTAAATTAATTTAGTAATAAATAGAATTATTAAAAATGCTATAAAAGAAACAAAATCAATTCAAAAAACAAAACATTTAAAATAAATTTAACTAAAAATAAACTCAAAAGTAAATAAATCAATAAATCTACTATATTACCATGCTTTTTAAAACAAAATGTAATAAATTAATTTATTTTATTTTTACATTTTAGTTTAATTTGCTGTAATAAAATAAAAGTAATACATTTATGATTATTTCGGCTCAATATTTGAGCAACAGGTGAATCAGATCGACTGAGGAACAGACTTTACCACAAAATCAAGACGAAAATTACTATTCTAGTCCTTTTTATTTAAAGACACAGCTGAGCAATCAATTTCCATTACTGTGGAAACACAATTATTTTATTAAACGACAATAATATTTCACAATATTACAGTTTTTACCATATTTTTGATCAAATAATTACAGGCAGGCTAAAAACATAAACATTTTTACTAATTCCAAACTTTTATATTGCAGTTTCTATTTGTTGATTTGTGTAATGTTTTTTTTTTTTTTTTTTCACAATATACAGAATATTTAATTGTATACATAAATGCAAATATTAATAAAAATAAATAAATAAATGTCAATGAAATGTATTACATCATGGTATGTTTTCTTTATTTGTACTGACATAATGTTGCTTTAGTTTATAATAAAAAATAATAAAAATATGACTGCATTACAGTACTAAGAATATAAAGTATTATACAAAACCATAAATTAAAATGATGTAGATGCATTACAATACTGAAAATGATGGAAAATTAATTTATCATTATGAAAATTTATAAATACTATTTTATGATTGTAACATTTTTCATTATAATGGGTTTTAAATTTTCTAATGAATAAAGTAATTACCTTTAAATAAAATTAAATCTGAAAAATGTTGTATAATAATAATAATAATAATAATATCATTCCATAGCATAACTCCAAATATATTTTATTGCAATAACAACAATTTAAGAGGAAACTGAATTTAATAGAAAATGCAGTCATTATGAAAATCTGCTAATTGTTACGTTCTTGTGAGATTCAAGTGAACATTGTACAGTATGTGTGTGTGTGTGTGTGTGTGATAGTGTGTGTGTGTGTGTGTGATAGTGTGTGTGTGTGTGTGTGATAGTGTGTGTGTGCATGATAGTGTGTGTGTGTGTGTGATAGTGTGTGTGTACATGATAGTGTGTGTGTGTGTGTGTGTGTGTGTGTGTATGTGTGATAGTGTGTGTGTGTGTGATAGTGTGTGTGTAGATGATAGTGTGTGTGTGTGTGTGTGTGTGTGTGCATGATTGTGTGTGTGTGTGTGTGTGTGTGTGTGTGTATAATGACATGGGTATGACACAGGTATTACAAGGAGAGGGTGACTTATGAGGACATACCCCATGTCCCCATTTTTCAAAACACTTATAAATCATACAGAATGAGTTTTTCTGAGAAAGTAAAAATGCACAAAGTTTCCTGTGAGGGTTAGGGTTAGGTGTAGGGTTGGTGAAGGACCATAGAATATACAGTTTCTACAGAATAAAAACCATTACACCTCTGGGATGAACACACTTTACACAAAAACAAACATGTGTGAGTGTGTGTGTGTGTGTGTGTGTGTGTGTGTGTGTGTGCATCACCTGGGGTCTGGAAGTTCAGTGCTACCATCTGGCAGCCGGCGTTCCAGAAGATCTGTGGCATATAATTACTGGAGTCCACTCGGCCTCCTTTGGGGTAGATGCGACTCATCTGCCGTTTGTTGTAGCTGCGCGTCTCATTCAAGGAAACTTAAACAGAAAGGTTTTGGGGAGTTCCCTACACTTTAAACTAAGCTTTATCTGCAGGTCTGCTGCTTCACACTGCAAACCAGAGCAGAGATGTGACGGATCTCTCATTAGAAACTCCAGACCTCAGTCAGGCACGCTTTTCTTCTCATGTGCTTCAGAAGACTTCACTTTAGTTAGGAGGAACTTGAACACACACACACACACACACACGCACACACACACACACACACACACACACATACACACACACTATGATTTCATGCATCCGCTGGAAATCACTGAAACACCAGCTGATTAAAAGACACTGGGATCAAAAACGGCATTTCTTCATCAAAAATTATGAAGAAAATAAATTGGTGAGGATAAAAGGTCCTGCAGACTTTGAACACAAATCAGTATTTATAATTTATAATAATAATAATAAAATAAAATTATACAATTTAATAAATAAAAGATGCAATAAAAATAAAAAGCTTTAAAAAAGATTAGGTTTTAGTATACAATGTCTGACATTACGTTTGATAATAAATAGAAATATAATTGAAATAAAATAAGTGTAATAAATATATGCATGTAATTTTATATTCACTTAAATTATAGATTATAAAAAACAATACACTGAATAATAAAAAATAGACAAATGGAAAAATAAATTTACTAAACATTAAAACATCATTTTGCTAATAAATAAAAATCAAAACAGAATAAAATAAAATAAAATAAATGTAATATATATGCATATATTGTATAGTTACTGATAAGAAATAAATAATAAACATGTTAATATAGTTTAATATAAAAAAATTAATTCACAAATAAAAAATAAAACATTAGCTTTCAGTATTAAATGTCTGATATTAAATTTTCAAATAAATAAAATATTAAAATTGAATGAAATAAAATAAGTAAATTTATGAATATATTTTTTATATTATTCACTACTAAAAAAATAATTAAATAATTAATTCTAAATAAGTTCACAAATAAAAAATAAAATAATAAAAAAGAATGCTTTGTCATGCATTTTTTTATATATATTTTACTCCAAATATGATATTTAATTTTCCAATAAAAAAAAAAATTTAATAACGTTAATGTAATAAAAAAAAATTCACTAATTATTTTTTTTTTAATAATATTACCTCTAGAGTTCATTCATAAATTGTACATACAACAGTGAATAGAAGGCATTAAACTGTACTTGCAAAAAAATACTGCAAACCGTAGCCAACTATCTGTCTTATTTGCTGCACACACACGCCCCCTGGGAACACAGACGCAAACTACAGCTTTAACAGCTAAAATTAATAAAATCGCTGTTATATGGGACACTTTTAGTGCAGAATAAATTATTAAGAAGTACCAGGAAGGCATTTCCACAATAGTTACCAAACTCTTTTGCACGATGTTGCATGTTTTTTTGCATGTTTTTAGTCGAGGACCACTGGATAAATACACAAGATAAATACTTTGAGCACGTTTAAATGAGAACCATTAATTCAGCATTGAACTTTCAAAGGGCAGAACGTGTATGAGACACGAGTCAACAGGCAAAACAAAGGATACTTCACGAACTCGATGGCGTTTGTCCTTAAATATCCCAAAACCGACAGACTCGTTAAAGGAAGACATGTGGTGGTGGATATTTTCTTCTGTGGACAAACAGACAAGATGAGGGACATGAAAAGATTAAAAACATACAACTCACTACTAGGGGGAAAAAATACAGAATATGAAACTAATGCAATATTTTTGAAATATAGTTTAGAAAAAATACAATAATAATAATAATAATAATAATAATAATAATAATAATAATAAAATATATATTTTTAAATCTACTAAAATTAAGATATACTAAATTATATATATATATATATATATATATATATATATATATTATATATATATATATATATAATATATATATATTATATATATATATATATAATATATATATATATATATATATATATATATATAAACAAAGACAAAAGCACATAATTTTTTTTACAAAAATAAAAATGACATATACAATAGTACTATTAAAAAAGACAAAAGTACGTATAATAAAACAATTAAAATTAAAAAATGTAAATAGTAAAAAAAAAAAGGAATGTTAAAAATCAAATATAAAAAATGTCAAAAATTAACAACACTTGTGCATATTAAACCTAAAAAAATAGTCAGTAGTATCATATAATTTAACTAATGAAATGGCCCAAAAGCATAAACTAAACAATTATTGAAAAATAAATAAACTAACAGTTCAAATAAAATAAAGTATTAATAATAAAAAACAATAATATAATACAACGAATAAAATCCATAAAAATACTAAAGATGAAAGACTAAATATAGCAATCTAAAACTAAACTCATAAAAGGACCGCAAACATATAACAAAATGACAAAAAAAATTGGTTTAAAGATTATCAGAATATTAAAAACCGGAAATAGTGAGCAAAAGCCCCTCCAAAAACAAAATATATATATTTTTTCTTTTTTACTCCCAAATAAAACGAAAATAGTTCTATTTAAAAAAAGACATTCTATTTAGACAAAAAGACAAAATTATTAAAACTAAAATAAATAAATAAAAATTCATATATATATATATATATATATATATATATATATATATATATATATATATATATATATATATATATATATATATATATATATATATATATATATATTCAAACTATTCATAATATCAAAACTATTCATAAGTGAAAATCTATAATGCTACATAAATAATTGCTAACAATAATCCTGGTGTTCACATAGGTTTGCACGAGCATGTTATAGATCTAAAATATTGTCTTTCTAGTGCAAAATGAACGGCTTGCCTTCAGCTTCATCAAAGCCGCTGAACTTGACGGCCTGGGCGTAGTTGACGATGTTGGACAGATACGGGGTGGATGTTAGTGGTGGCCGCCACATACGTGTACGACTGAATCAGCGCTTGTTCGTCAGCCACATTCGTCTCACCAGCCTGAGAAACCAGGACAATCATGCAGATATTAGGAAATGTGCAGTGTTTGTCCGAGCAGTTCTCACTCTTAGTTTAGCTAACAAGCTCCAGATCTCAACACAGTTCGAGTTTGTCTGCGAGATCCCCCTCATCAGAAGGAAGAGACAGTAATGAGGAAGTCTGGCAGAAATATAAAAGCTTCTTCAGAACATTAACATGATAAAAGGCTTCGAGTGAAGTCATGACACTCCGCACCAAATAACATCAACTCATGATTGTCTTCATCTTTGAAGAAGAAAAAAAACTGTCAGAAGTTACTTTAATAAAGTAAACCGGGGCAAGCTTTTATAATTTAATTTAAGCATATAAAATACTGAAATTATTATTTTAAAAGATAAAAGCATCAGATCACGCACCCAACTTAATTTCTCCCTGTGAAAAACAATTATTATTATTGTTTTTTACTAAAACTATGCAGATATTTGTGTAACTTAAAAAATAAAATTAAATATAAAAAATATATAAAATATAAAAAAATGTATTTTCATTTACATGTATTTTTAATATATATTTCAATTATTTAAATATTTATATATAAAAAAAAATCAAACAGAAATAAAAGTTCTTAAAACTATATAAACATAAGAAACTAATAAAAATTACTGAAATGCAAGAAAATGACTAACTCTTTAATGTAAAAATGTAAAAATAAAAAAGAATATTCAAAATTGCAATAAAAACTCTAATTATTAATAAAAAGTGAGTGTATTTAAAAAAAAAAAAAAAAAATATATATATATATATATATATATATATATATATATATATAATTATTTATTTATTTAAAAAAGGGAGTTTACCTGTATGTAAAAATAATAATACAAATAAAATAAAAAATATTAATTAAAACTATAATGGTTTATGAGTGATATTAACATAGATAAATCAGCAGCATAAAATGAAATCCATGCAGTTGGAAGCCACTTTTAAGATACTTTTATTGTGTTTTTATGTCACTATTAAGTGTCTTAGTGACTAAAAATTATTAAATTCAAAATAAATATTAATAAAGGTTTTATAAAAGGTTATACTAAACAAAAGACAAAAACACAAGAACCAACTTAACGAAACTGTAAAAATAAAAAGGGAAAATATGTATGAAAATTAATTTAAATTTAAAACTATAATAGAACACCGATAAAAGCAAGTAATTAAAAACTATAATAGAATATAAATGATAAATAGCACTGATAAAAGCACCAAAAATGCTTCACTATAAACTACAGCGCGCAGTATGTGCTTTTTACAAACCATCTCTGCATGGAAAAGAAACAAACAGCAGACGTGTGAAGTTGTGTAAATGGTGATGATGTAAGGACCTTTCTGGGTCGGAGCGCCTCTTCCTCACGACTCTCTTCCTCAGTGATCAGACATCCGTGAATCCGCTCGGGATGAGCTTCGTTCAGCAGCTCTGCTACAGGTTAAAACATACAGTGCATTACTGGAGAAAAAGACTCAATGTGATACCAATGCAATACTTTAGTATGTAGAGTAGAAACAATACACGAGAGAATATATGATTATAAACCAATGCAAATGTTAGCCAATCAGCAACAAAATGATCCTGTTCAACTGATCTGAGACTGTTATTATTATATTATAAATACTACTACAATATCAATTGCTCTAATTAATTATTTTCGTAGAATTAAGTTAGAATTTTTAATTTTAGTTGTAGTTTTAGTAATTTTGTTCGCTGTGTTTTTGAATATTTATTGCAGATATAATATCTTTATATTTTTTGTTATTTAAATTTTATTTATTTAGTTAGTTTTTATGTGCTTTTGCCATTATATATACATATATAATGTATAATGGCAAAAGCACATAATTTTTTTTTTTACTATATTACTATATTATATTTTATTTAATTAGTTTTTATTAGTTATTAATTATATATTATAGTTTTTATTAATCTTGTAATCCTAAAAACGTTTATTTATTTATTTATTTATTTTTTTTTGCTTTATTTCAATTTAGGTTACAGCAATTTTATTTCATTAAAAAATTTTCATGAAAGTATTTAAGTGTACATGTTTTTGAGTTTGAGTTTTTCATGTCATTTGTTTTATTTCAATTAACAGATTTTTGTTGTTGTTGTTGTTTTTTTTACATAGTTTCAAGTTAATGAAAAAACACGTTTATGAGAGACTGGAAAATGACCATGAATATGTCAATTTACAAATGTATAGAATATGGTGCTGGAAGCATTTTAATAGTTTCATGCATAAAGCATAATATGAAAAAAAAAAAAAAAAAAAAAAAAAACTATGGGAATGCATTAATTGAAAAATGAATAGCCTGAATGCAAAGTAAGACGTGTTAGATAAAGCCATCTTTTGTTCTTAGTATGCAAGGAAACAGATCAGAGCTCAAGTTTTAAACACAGTGCAAAAATGTATTGCAACCAAGCAAATAATTAACACATGTGCTTTGCATTTTAACGACTCTTGCTCACCGGTGGACGTCTCCTCCTCATTCTCATCTTCAGACATGTTTGTGGAGATGCTCGGCTCTCCGGCCTCCATGTGCTTCCTGAAGTGCTCCAGCTGTTCTGTTTGATAAAGTGCATTAATATACATCACTTTCTAGGAGTTTTAGACCTTGGGAATTACGTTTCTTGACATACTAACAATGAAACTTCTTCACAAACACAAATATTTACTTCCAAAATACCATAGTTACTTTATTTATAAATGGCACGTGTGACTAGAATATCACACATACCAGACCAGAACATGATTAACTAACTATTTATTTTATTTGCATCCTATAGAAATGACTGTGTTAGAGATTTCACTACTTTTTTTCAACTTCAGGTTTTAATCTTCTGTTCTTGATCAGGATTTTTCCTTTGAGGTCGTTTGGAGACGGCAGCGGAGATCCGGCCTCCATCTGAGACAGAGTTCATGAAAAACTTCAGCTAGTTATTTTGTTACGGGCTTCTGAACGAACGCACAATATCAGACAGGTTTAAAGTGTAATTAAACACACCGGGAAATCATCTAACGGCTGTTTCAGCAGCAAATCTCCAAAAATGTCCTCGCAGTAGCGCGCCAGTTTATACTGCTGATGTTTCCTGAGAGAAACACAGCACAGGTGAAATCATATTGTGCATTTCTTTTAGAATTATTACAGGATTAGATTTCACAAACATGAATATAAGACGAAAATGTGTTCACCCTCAGGTCATTCAAGATCAGGATGAGTTTGTTTCTTCATCAGGTTTGTAGAAATGTAGCATTGCATCAGTGTCTCATCAATGGATGCTCTGCAGTGAATGGGTGCCGTCAGAATGAGAGTCTGATAAAAACATCACAATAATCCACAGCACTCCAGTCCATCAGTTAACATCTGGAGAAGACCAAAGCTGAAACAAATCCATCATTAAAATGCTTTTAACTTCAAACTGTTACTTGTGGATTATTGTGATGTTTTTATCAGCTGTTTGGACTCTCGTTCTGACGGCACCCATTCACTGCAAAGCATCCACTGGTGAGCAAGTGATGCTAACTCTACATGATGCAACTCATCTACATCTTGGATGGCCTGAGAATTGTAAGCAAACTTACATTTTTGGGTGAGCTAATCCTTTAAATTATGAAAATAATTTATGAATCTATTTTTTTGTGAGATATTAATAAGGATATATACGTACGTGCAGTGGTTTTCGAAGGACAGGATCACCGGATACTCTGATGTCAGGAAGGCCATTTCTTTAATTCCCTGAATGACGTCCTGCATATAAGATACTGTAAATGTTTTTCAGGCTAAAGCATTGATATAAATACATTTAATTGACTATTTAAGAAATTTGAGAAATTGCAGAAGATTCTTTTACAGCATTTACTGAGAAAAACAAAACAAAAAGACAGAAATATTGATTCTGAACGCACACACTGAAGGTTTCTGTGCTTGTGTTCACCTTGAAGAGGACGTCTGTGCACATGGCCTTGCCGTGGGTGATTATGGGTTCCTGATCTTCACCTTTTCCATCCCAGCAGTCCAACTCAACACACCTACAAGTTAAACCACTGACACTTTCAACAAAACAAACTCAAAATAACAGATGCTGCACAAATCACACTCTTTACACATTATACATCAACAGCCTACAGGAAGATGCAAAATTGCAAAGTGCATTGGCAATACAGTATTCTTTCTATATAGAATTTTTTAGCATATGGCAACATTTGATAATATTTGGTAACACTTTATGATTGTGCAACTGATAAGGTATTCACATATCTTATGCAAATTAATAGACATATAATCACATTTGACAATTTTTGAATTAAAGTTGATGTATTTCTCATGGTTTAAAAAGTGCATCAACCAATTTTGTTGTAATAATGCTTGGTTTTAAAGAAAGTTATTTAAGTGTTACCCATTTAAAAATAACCCCAAATAAATAAATATGGTAACACTTTATAGCATCTGCAGGTTAACTAATAAAGTATTTTTCAAAAATATATACTGTTTTCCATATTAATAGATGTTCAATCAAATTTGAAAATCAAATGTATGAATCAAAGTTGATGAATGGCATTTCTCATCATTTAGAAAGTTAAGTCAAATTCAAATGTTTTAAATGCTGTGGTTCCTTTAAGGACTTTTTGGTCCAAAACCCGTTCTGAACCCTGGATTGATGATTCTATTCGTTGTTTCATCAGTTTAAGTAAACTTTAGGCCTATTTCTAAACTTGCCTTTTATCTCCAAGATTCTGAAAAAAAAAGTGTTTTCACACAAAAGTGTTTTTTTTTTGTTTTTTTTTGCTGATAATTCATTATTTGAAACATTTGTCATTTTTAGTTTATTTTTTTGTAAATGCCATTCTACAGAGACTGCGCTTTTGAAGGTTCTTTATGATATTTTAAAATCATGTCATTCAGGTGAGTTTTTCAGTCAAGATGAGTGAACATTACGCGAGTAATACTTTTTTGCCCTGTGGGGTTCCCCAGGGTTCTATCGTAGGTCCTTTGCTCTTTTCTCTCTATATGCTCCCTCTTGGCCCGATTTTTTGAAAACATGATTTGTCATTTCACTGTTATTTGGATGAAACCAGGTTTATTTGCCTGTCAAACTGAAATTAGTTTTTAGTCCATCTGAATTTTCTAAATTCCCCAAAACTGGATTTGGGTGAGATGTCCCCGTGTTTGAAATCATGGGTAAAAAACCTTGGTTTAATTTTCGATGAGGGGTTCAACCGTAAAATAAATTCAGATGTCACAGCTTGCTTTTTCAGCTGCGCTTGCTTTCTAAAGCGAAGCCTTTTCTTTCTTTTAAAGATTTTGAAAAAGTAATTCATGTTTTTACTTAATCTAGGACTATTGTAACTCACTTTATTTTTAGATTAGCCAGACAGCTTTATCTTGTTTGCAGCTTGTTAAAAATGCTGCGGCTCGACTATTGAGTGGGTTAGAAATAGGAGGCATATTACTCCTATTTTACGCTCACTACATTGGTCGCATGCCTTAAGCTGTAATTAATTGTGCTGTATAAATAAATTGTCATTGTCAAATGTAACTCATCTAAACACCCCCATAAATAAATATTTGGCAACACTTTATAATGCATGCAGGCTAACTGATAGGTTATTGTTAAATAATATATCCTGTTTTCAATGCAGATGTACAATCACATTTGAAAATGTATGAATGAAAGTTCATTATGAATGGTATTTCTCCATGTAAAGAAGTTAATTAACAGATAACCTCGTAACAATGCAACAATATGTTTTTAAGAAAGTTATAAATAAACATTAAGTAATGCAGATAAAAAAAAAATGAATAGAGAATCAATTAATTAAAATTGTTACTAGAAATCTAACAAATCACTTTTTTTTTTTTTTTTTACATCTGCAATAATCTGAATGTTATCAGACTGATATTCTGCATCTCCTCGCACCTGCAGCCGGTCAGAAGCACCTGTCTGTACATCTCCACTGACGACTTCCCTCCAAACTGTCTGCCGGTCAGGTACGTGTTATGAGACGAGTTGATGAAGTAGTGAGACAGCGGATGATCCATCTCCTGATAAACCTCCAGACGGTCCAGAAACACAGGAGCGTTTTCATCAGACATTAGATACCGGCAGAACCCATCACATGACATCAGACCTGCACAAAGCCATAAGACTCATGCATTTATTAATGAGATGTTCAAGACAGTCCTTTAACTTATCTAACTGTTTTCAGTTGAAATCAACATTAGTTACTGGACTTCTACACTAGGTGGCGTTCCAAGATTACAAAAGTGTACTTACATAATAAGATTTGAATGTGACTTGAAGGCATGAGCAATGCGAACAAACTATGAATTTAAGCCTTTAAACCAAGATAGTAATATTTAATTACACTGTAGTAAAACTAGACAACATAAGCAAATAAAATAAACACCAAAGGGTGGTCTGCATATAATTAAACAACTGCTTTTCAAAAACAAATAAATACATGGAGATTACATTTTACTATCTGAAAAAATGTGGTAGGAAACTGTTTGAACATGGAACTATTGTAAATTATACAATACATTGCATATGTATATGTATATGTATACACAGTACAGACCAAAAGTTTGGAAACATTACTATTTTTTTAATGTTTTTGAAAGAAGTTTCTTCTGCTCGTCAAGCCTGCATTTATTTGATCAAAAATACAGAAAAAACAGTAATATTGTGAAATATTATTACAACTTAAAATAATAGTTTTCTATTTGAATATACTTAAAAAACATAATTTATTCCTGTGATGCAAAGCTGAATTTTCAGCATCATTCCTCCAGCTTCAGTGTCGCATGTAACATCAGTCGATCACATGATCATTTAGAAATCATTCTAATATTCTGATTTATTATGAGTGTTGGAAACAGTTCTGCTGTCGAATATATTTGATGAAGAAAAGGTTAAAAAGAACTGAATTTATTCAAAATAAAATAAGAAAAATTCTAATAATATATTTTCTTTACTATCACTTCTTTATCGATTTAACACATCCTTGCTGAATAAAAGTATTGATTTTATTTAAAAAAAAAAAGAAAGAAAAAAAAATTACTGACCCCAAATTACTGACCAGTAGTGTATATTGTTCTTACAAAATATTAATATTTTAAAAACATAGCATCTTTTTTTTCTTTTTCTTTTTTTTTACTTTTTATTCATTAAAGTATCCTAAAAAAGTATCACATGTTCTGTAAAAAATATTAAGCAGCAGAACTGTTCCCAACTTTGATAATGAATCATCATATTAGAATGATTTCTAAAGGATCATGTGATAATGATCCTACAAATTCAGCTTTGCATCACAGAAATAAATGATCATTTAAAGTATAATAAATTTAAAAACAATTATTTTAAATTGTAATAATATATCACAATATTACTTTTTTTTTCTGTATTTTTGATCAAATAAATGCAGGCTTGATGAGCAGAAGAAACTTCTTTCAAAAACATCAAAAATAGTAATGTTTCCAAACTTTTGGTCTGTACTGTGTGTGTACATATATATATATATATATATATATATGAATATGTGTATGTGTATGTGTATGTGTACACACACAAACTGTATGATTTTATATATACACAAATACTATATTCACAATTATATGGCACTGACCAATCACAATCAAGTATTCCAGATAGCTGGGTAATAATGAGGAATAAAAGACAAAACAAATACATTAGACACCATTTGGATAATAAATATACATGCAAACACAATAACGTGTAACACACCTTTCCTCTTCAGTTTGTCATCTGGTTCATATCGCTGTATGATTTGGAAAGCACATTTAGAGTCGAAGAACGGGAAGAGTATTTCATTCAGACGTGGATCTCTCTGATTCTACGCAAGAGAACGAAACCTGCAGGTTACTTTAAATAGATCAAGGAACCCGAGTGATTTGATAAGAGCATCTTTATTTAATAAACACACACTGAAAGTTAAACAAAAGGAAAGGCTCACTTTAAATTAAGATGCTTCTTTGAAAAAACAGAAGAGAAATGTTAATTGAAACAATAGACAGTGGAGACTAAAGACTTCAAAGAGGAAAAGACACAGGCACAAAAGTCTTAATAACATTTGATTTAAATTGGCTATTTTGTCATTCAGGCTAATATTAAATTGTTATCGCACGCAGATGTGAAGGAGCAGACGCTTCTGTGAAATAAACACACTGTCCAGGAGTTAGAAATGTGCAAAACTCAGCTCACATGCAGGACACTGAAAGTTATTACAGGAAAGAATTGCTTACTTCGTTCAGAAAGTAGACTAACTGGTCTACGCTTAAATAATCGCTTTTGTCTCCCCTGCTGAAAAGAAAAACAGCACATGAAAGACAACAGAAGAAAACCGAATGATTCTGACTTTTTACTTTCTTAAAGGAATAGTTCACCTAAAAATGCAGATTTATTCATCATCAGGTCATCCAAGATTAGGATGGGTTTGTTTCTTCATCAGATTTGGAGAAATGTAGCATTGCATCAGTGTCTCATCAGTGGATGCTATGCAGTGAATGGGTGCCGTCAGATTGAGAGTCTAAATACAGCTGATAAACAGTGGTGTGGATTACTTGTGGATCATTGTGATGTTTTTATCGGCTGTTTGGACTCTCATTCTGACGGCACCCATTCACTGCAGAGCATCCTTTGATGACACACCGATGCAATGCTACATTTCTGCAAATCTGATGAAGTAACAAACTGAACTACATCTTTAATGGCAAGATGGTGAAGACATTTTCAGCAGGTTTTAATTTTTGGGGTGAACTGTTCCTTTATTTAATGTTTCTTGTGTTATTATGAATGGTTCATCAGTGACTGAAATACACAGCTCATTTTGCTGCATGTTTCTCACGGAGTCTAGTTAGATTAACAGTTTAATATTCAAGCTCCTCGGGCAATGCATGATTAAATATAACACTGTCCAGTTTAGTGTTGTGTAACTCCTGGGAAACTCTTCCAAAACAACATCCATTCATGCAAAGTGACAAACATAACAGTAAACTACTACAGTTCATCGATGACAAGGTGTTTGCAGATCTATTTCTTAAACTGCATTCAAAAGCTATTCTAATTAAATCCTATTTCCAAAGCTATAATACATTAAAGAGAAAATACATTTTAATATTCATAATATAGTTTAATATCTAATTTAGGAATAACATGCACCGATGAATCTTTCATAATAAGAAACATGCATTAATATTAATAAACATGCAGGTTAATTTGACTTTATAATGAATATACAGTAATGGATAAAATCCACCATTGACAAACTATTTATAAAATTACTAAAACAGCAATCAATACAGAATATGTACATGAATCCACACATTAAGAATAGTAAAGCTATTTATATTTGTTGCTTAATTAATTTAATATACTGTATTTTAAAAAGCATTTTAAACATGCTTACAGTGTCTTGAACAGTGCTTCAATATCAGTTCTGGGGCAAATCTTCTGCGTAAGGCTGTAGAACTTGTCAAATTTGAAGATCTCATGCTCGATTTCATCGTTCTGTTAATAACATGAAAACAAACCAAGAGTTCTCCAATTAGAAACAAACCGGCTGGAAGCGTGTAAACTCGTTAGTAGCTAATGGTCTTTAACACATTACTCAAACTATTTCTGCAGTATGTAGTGTGCATGCAAGTTGCATAAGAGAACATGCAAAACACAAAGATAATGTAACCACAAATGTAGCATAATTATTATTCATAATTATTGCATTTTATTATGTTTATAGATTAAAAAAAAGTCTATATGTACGGTATATAAACATCTAAAATAGTGTAAAAAATTTATATGAATAATATATATTTTAAACATGTATAAATAACATAATTTATTATGCATATGTATTTATAATGATACATTTATATGCTACATTTTTTTTAATAAATAATCATATTTTTTTTACTTGTATATAAAATAAAATATACAATATATTGTATATAAAAATAATATTAAATTTGATGTATTTTATATGTAGCATGCAGAAAACAGTGTATTTAGTTCACTGTCATCACTAAAAACAAACTAAACATCACTAAAAACATCACTGAAAATTCATGCATGTGGTTCACAACTATATGTCTATGTATGCATAGCATTACAATAATCTCATTATTAATATCTATGTATTTGGTGATATCTGAGAGAAAGTTAAGTGCTGTAAAAGTGACCTTTCCACTGGGTAAACCCAGATCCTTCAGCGCCTGGAAGATACCCTTCTCTGTTTTGCCCGAGGCAAAGGTTCGTGTGATACTGCAGTAAATAAAACACATTCACTGTTCATAAAGACGGAAATGACACTTCATTTGATCGAGTGTCTGTGTCTGTGCATCTCTAACGTTTCAGCATCATTTCTTTTCATTAAATCTATTGTTTTATAAATTCAAAGACTACTTTATGTCAAACATGTTTGCTTGAAAGCTTGTATATAATCTTCTAAATGCATTGACATATACACGGCTCGCCAAGGATGCATTTATTTGATCAAAAATACAGTAAAAACAGGAGTACTGTCAAATATTATTACAATTTAAAATGTATGTTTTCTATGTGAATATACAGTAAAATTATATTTATTTCTGCGATCAAAGCTGAATTTTCTTCAGTGTCACATGATCTTCAGAGTAAGATCTTTAAGTGTAAATCTTTCTTAAAATCTGGAAAATACAATGGAAATAATCTTTCCATTGATGCATGGTTTATTAGGATCTGACAATATTTGTCTGAGATATGACTATTTGGAAATCTGGAATCTGAGGGTGCAAAAAAATAAATAAAATCTAAATATTGAGAAAATCACCTTTAAAGTTGTCCGAATGAATTCTTAGCAATGCATTTTACTGATCAAAAATGATGTTTTGATATATTTACAATAGAAAATTTACAAAATATCTTCATAAAACACGATCTTTACTTAATATCTTATTATTTTTGGCATTAAATAAAAAAAAAAAAAACAATAATTTTGACTCATATTTGGTTATTGCAACAAAGACTGCTTTTGTGCTGCAGCGTCACATATGCTAATTTTTATCATAGTTTTACTGTATTTTTGATCAAATAAATGCAGTCTAGTTGAACATTACATATCTTAAATCTAAACATTTGACTGGCATTGTACAAAAGTGATTCTTTATCTAATGCAATCACATACAGACAACTTGAGTGGCCAAATACTATACTGTATAAATATTAATCACTATAAAATATATAAAGATGCGATCTAGTAATGACATTTATCAAATATGATGAGAATGCATGAGAAAGTACCTCCTGACCGGTATTTTTCCATTCACATTGGTCAAAAATGACAAGCGCATCCAGCTGCAGAAAATCAAGCAAAACTCAAGCAAAAGGAGAAACACTGAATATGCAAGCAAAAAAACATTGCATTATTAAATATTTTAGGTTAAGGTTGATAAACAAGTTCTTCCACCTTAAAAAAATAAATAAAAAAAGACATTTATACCGCACTTAAACAACACAGTTTCCTGAGGATTGCATTGAAATCATTTGTAACGTCTCGAATCATAGACTTTCATTAGATGTGCATTACTGTAAACATGAATTTAGCTTGTTTTTACAAACCGAGGGATGATAGAAAAGTGTGTATCTGTGGCAACTGACAGCACATCATCAGTGCTGCTGATTGAGCTTAGTAACTCGTCTCCAATATTCATTTAAAGGTGATTAGCTTCGAGTCTGCCGGACGAATCTTTCCTTCAATTCTTCATGAAACCCTAAAAGTGACTCGACACACAGCACACCATCAAGCTGAAAAAGGCTCCAGTGATTCACAGCACTCACTGTTTTCTCAGGCAGGTCATCGGACACACGTTATTCGCTCGGGAGTTTTGAATCAGTGACCGCAAGCCGTCCATCCACTGCTGCAGAAACACACACAAGCAAACATGAGGATAAAACTTCAAACGCCAGAGAGTTTCCAGTCTGTTTGTGGCCAGCACGACTGATGAAACATAACACAAAGCACAGTTCTAGTTCATGCATTTCCCGGGAATCGAACCCCTAACCTTGGAGTTGCATACTCAAGCACATACTGTACAGAAAAGTTCATCTGCACATGAAAGATTGCTGAAAACGCACTCACCCTTAGATCGTCCAAGAGTTTGTTTCTTCATCAGATTTGGAGAAATGCAGCATTGCATCAGTGTGTCATCAACGGATGCTCTGCAGTGAATGGGTGCCGTCAGAACGAGAGTCCAAACAGCTGATAAAAACAGTGCTGTGGATTATTGTGATGTTTTTATCAGCTGCTTGGACTCTCGTTCTGACGGCACCCATTCACTGCAGTGCAAAGCTAAATTTCTCCAAATCTGTTCCCATGAAGAAACCCAATCATCTACATGTCCTGAGGCTGAGTCCAGTTTCAGCTAATGTTCATTTGGGTTGAACTCTTCCTGAAGCACTGGGAATAAACCCATTACACGACTGAGACTGAAAGTCTGCGTGATTAAACGAGTAAAAAAAAATATTGCCCTTTTGTAAACATGTCTTTTGTCTCTTAAGATCTTTACGAGTGCAATATTTCCACAGAAGATCCCAGGACATGAAGGAAGCCACATCTGATGCAAACACTCTTTCTTCCCGGAAATCTAATAATGAATCAAGCACATGTTTCAGACCGAACACGGGGGCGAGACCAACACAGGGTCCCGAAGCAGCAGCTGCTTGCTAGTTCAACACAAGTGCACACATCCCAGGGGTCACGACGGACCCTCGAGACGAGCCGAAAACATCAGCAGTGCTTTAAGACACGACAGCGGTGACGACACAGAGACAGACGGATGTCAGGAGCTGGAATTAGATGACCTTCTTCAGCGGAAATCCTTCAGGGAAACGTCAGTTTCTCTATATATGATCTGACCGTTTATTATTTTAATTGCATATTTATTTTTATTTATATATTTATGTTTTATTAAAAAACGTATAACATTTATATACAAAAAGAAAACATCTTAAAAAATTAAAAATGTCTGATAATATACAGAACTTGACTGAACATTCAACCATTATATATTTGTACATAACAGATTTTTACTATATTTATAATGATACATTATTTAAAATTAAAATTAAATTAATTAAATTAAATTAAATTAAATTAAATTAAATTAAATTAAATTAAATTAATGCATTTAGCAGATGCTTTTTATCCAAAGTGACTTACAGTGCACTCAAGCTATCACTTTTTACCTATTCACATTTATGAAATGTTATATGACTATTTTGATTTATTTTATATATTATTTCTATAGATGTATAATTTATACATAATTTTTATAGAACATTTTATTCAAATATATATATAAAATAAAATATGTAGAAAAAAATAGTCTAATGAAATTGGTTTTAAAAAGTATAATATAGCAGATTTTTATTATATTTAGAATTTATAATGTATGTACTTTTCATATTTTACGTATTACATCCATTATATTTATAGTACTTTTCAATATATATTTATATACATAATTAATTTACTTTTATATATTTTATACTTGATAATTTACATTTATAAAATGTTATGAATATTTTGATATATTTTATATATTATGTATATAGACATAAGTTATACATTATTTTTTATAAAACATTTAATTTACATATACAAATTAATCTAATGAAACTGGTTAAAAAAGTCTAATGAAAAAATATTCTATAATATAGCAGATTTGTATTATATTTATAATTTTGAATTTAATTTTCATATTTTAAGTGTTACATACATAATATTTATAGTATTTTTCTATTAAATGTTAGATTGCTATTTTGTTATTATGTATATAAATAAATAATTTAACAGATATTTAATCATATTTATGTACTTTTTAAACTTGATTATTTACATTTATAAAATGTTATGAATATTTTGGTATATATAATATAATAAAATAATTATAAAATAATTATTTATATAGATGTATAATTTATTTATTGTTTTTATAAATAATTTCATTTATATATAAAAACAAATCTAAATGAAATCAGTTAAAAAGTATAGTTAAAAAATATATTTTTTCTATAATAAAGCAGATTTGTATTATATTTATAATTTTGAATTTATGTACTTTTCATATTTCACATTTTATATACATTAGATTTATAGTATTCATCTTTAAAATGTTAGATTGATTGTTTTGTTATATTTTATAGGCATATAAATAAACAAAAGATTGTTATTTTATAAAAAATAATATATAATATTAAATCTACTCAAATCTGTTAAAAACAAATATATATATATATTAATAAAATATTTACATTATTTTATATAACATATATTATATTTTACAAATATATTTTACATATTTAATACATATCTATGTATTTAGACAGTTTGAAAATGTTATTAAATGTAAATCAGGGCCCAACTATGGCCGAAGTCATCTGAACATGTTTAACAGATCAATCCCAAATAACGACTCAATCCTATGATGCATGCACTGATCACAGCTGGAGAGCGCAGACGTTACCTTCGCAGTGCTGCTGCTCTGTGTGAACATGTACATGAAGCTCAGGTTCACCAGGTCTGTGCCGCTGCATATACAGATGATCCGGTCCTCCAGGTTACTCTCACAGTTTCCCACCGCCTCCAACGCCGAGACGATCTTTGGGTCCTGCAGAAAGTTCATGAACAAATCACCAGCAGCTCTCAAATCACCACACGATCACAATACACTTTTATAAAATGAATGAAAAACGATATTTCATGCATAAATTATTATTGTCAAACTGAATCAATTTTAAGGCTGTTATTAAGATGCAGGCCTTTGTTTCTTTTGGTTAAAGTGCAGTGATGAAGATGAATTGAGAAAGTCAATAGAGTTTTGTGCTGAATTCAGTGGTTTTACCTTTGGCACGCTGGTGTCTCGTATGCTGTTGATAAGAGAAATCTCTAAAACTTGACCCTCCTGCGAAACAAATATGAAACAAATCACAATTATATTAGAAAGATTTGATCACAATCCCTTGCTGAGCCATAGGAGAAGAGTTTGCTTTTTGAGTGAATGAGCCGACAATAAAGGACTTTTAATATGTAATAAATTAAATAAAGTAATTTAAAAAAGGGCTTTATTTCAGCTTCATTTCTTTCGTTTCCATTTAGTTTAACTTGATGTGCTAAAATAAAGCAAAAATATGTAAAATAAACTATAATAAAAACTGGTATTACTTTTAAAAAAAAATTCAGCTAGTTGCCAACATTTATTTTTATTTAGTTTAACTTGATGTGCTAAAATAAAACTAAAAATAAATAATATGTAAAAAAAAAAAAAAAAAAAAAATATATAAACTTGTATTACTTAAACTTTTACTGAAAACAATATATTAAAAACAACATTAAAAATATATATACTCTTTTCAGTAAACGTTTTTATTGTTTAAAGTAATACAAGTTTTTTATTATAGTTTTTTTTACTTTTTTTTTTTTTTTTTTTTTGCACATCAAGTTAAACTAAATGAAAATGAAAGAAATGTTGGCAACAAGCTATATATATATATATATATATATATATATATATATATATATATATATATATATATATATATATATATATATATATATATAAACTTTTTTTGTTTTTAGCTAGAAGTCAATGCAACATTTACCATATTTATTTAGTTCAATGTGTTAAAATAGCAAAATAGATAAAAGTAAAAAATAAAAAAAGAACTAAATTAATGAAAATATACCAGTATAAACCAATTAAACACTATAATAGTACATTGATAACATTATTTTGCATGGTTTATGGATGTAATATGAACATTAGATTTATGCACCAAGGGCCTGTTTCATAATAAAAGTTCAGTAAATAAATCGGGTTTATGATTATTATCAGTAAATCTGGTTCAAAATAAGTCAGACTGACTGAAATAAGCCTGACTTACCTGCAAAACTACTTCTTCAGTGTGTTTTTTTTTTTATTTTATTCTCAACAATGCCATTCTGAGCTGATTTAGTACACTGAAGTGTGCACTTTTACTGAAAGGAAGATCAATTGAGACACAGCCGAAAGCTGCCAGAAACTATAAAAACGCATCCCATTCTCGCACACTTTCTACCTTTCCTTCACTTTTCCACGTCAGGAAGAATCCAAACGCATCCACTTTGAAAAAACAGTTCGATTCGAAGACGAACGGATCCTGCAAACAACAGAAACATGTTTGTGAGGAGCTTTATCAGACCGTGATGTGTGTGAACTAACATTAACTTTACGCTGCTATGAGAAACTCTCTATTTCTGTCAACCAGGAGAGCAGAAATTAATTTTCTATTGGTGTTCTTCTGAATTAACTCTCCCTGCTGCATCTTGGGAAAAAAATAAACAAAGTCAAGTAAACCACCTTCATAAAGTCAACACAATCAGCATTCCACCCCTGTCCCAGAGATATGATGATAACAAACAAATAAAGCTGAATTTCATTTCATTCGGACGGAGAGAGGGACCTCCGTGTGCTCCCAGAGCCTCATGGGAAATCTGTGAGCCGCTTCAACAGCTCAGATCCAGTCTCTGACACGTCGTTCATGAGAATACATCCTTCCAGAAAACTTTTGTTCCAAGATAAACCTCTCCAGGCCGAGCGAAGGCTCCCGTGGGACGAGGGTCTTTGAGAACACAGATGTTCACAGTATCTTCTGCGATTAAAGCAGCCGGCGTCCAGCCCACGTTACTTCAAACATAGCATAAATCAGAGAGTTTGTGCAGCAGATGAGCTATTAATGTAGTTTTATTTAGTCTAGCTTGAATGGGTCTCATAAAAACATCCCCAAGTCTCAACAATAGCATCTTTTACCCATGAACTACTTCATATTTCATTACTGAAATGCATCCAGAACATTACATTTGGTCATTTTTGGAATGTTTGTTTTAAATAAGACTTTTTTGGGGGGTATTGCTATAATAATAATAATTATAATTATAATTATTATTATTATTATTATTATTATTATATAAAAATAAAACTATGGAACATGATGATTTTTTTTTATTAGCAGGAGTTAAAGCCAGTACAATATATTGTACACCACCATGATGAAATTTACCATTAGAGTGGAAAATATGAGAATAAAACTTTAACAATTAATTTTCAGAAAAATATAATATAAAATTATAATATAGTATAGTAAAAAAAAAAAAAAAATTATATATATATATATATATATATATATATATATATATATACACATACACACACCATGATGATAACTTTTTTATAAAAAAAAAAAAAATCCTATTAGATTGGAGAATGAAAATAAGTTAAAACAATATTAAAAAAAAAAATCTATAAATACAATTTAATATACATCATATAAATTCTACACAAATTACTGATATTCTCCAAAAAAACAATACAATATAAAAATATTCTAAATACAAAATAAATCAAATAAAAATTACATTATATATATATATATATATATATATATATATATATATATATATATATATATATATATATATATATATATATATATATTTATATATATACAATGTTAATATTTTATTTATTATATATGCTGAAATCAAATAATATATCCTCTTAAATATACAATATGAAAATTATTCATATATAAAAATACAGTAGAATTAAAGTTATACAGTAAAATTTAAATTATATAATTACCATAAGTATTGTACTTTTTAAAGTAAATTTTAAGTAAATAATTCATGTGTACCATGTGCACTATGCACTGTGTGTTTGTGATTTACCATAGTACACAAACACACGTTTTTCAGTAAACACCAAAGTCAAGGAATCAGAGAAATATTCATACCTCATCAAATCTGTCAAAATATGCTCCTTCCTGCATGAAATGAGGAACAGGCCACTGCCAGTTGAACTCGTATGGTTTCGCCATTTGACCTTCAGGACGGAAGAAAAACCCCATGCATCCAGAGCGAGAGAATGAGTGTGTGAATCTGAGATCAAGCGCAGGGATTTAATCATCTCGGTCCTCGATGGGAGGTCCGTCCAACAAAACATGACTGCACCAACACCGTGACAGGACATGCATTATTTCAGCATTACTCGTATTATTGCTTGTTGCAGAAAATAGATTTGATTTTGCAATGACACTCTTCACATTAAAAGAGATTAAATATTGTATCTGTAGATGTTTCTGAATATAAAAACAGCCCAACAAATGATCAATGACATGAAAAATTAACGTACTCTCTGAAAACTGATCCAAGTGGCACTCGAAAAGAAAAAGAAAAAGATATTCAATGCAATGTTCAAACAACACAAAAACTCAAGAAAGATGATGAATATATACTGTAAAATATGGTTTTTGAGGTTAAAAACAACGAGTAGTAGCCTACAATTGCAACTGTTTCTACACCATTTTTTTTTACAGTGTATTATTATTAAAAAACCATACCACAAATTATGTAAAACACATGGACAAAACAGCATGTGTATCTTCACTCATATTCATATCTTTATGCCATAAACGCAGGATTTTGTACTTTAGTATAATGATTACACAAAGCAGTGTTTCTGAGCTCATTAAATGGCTGAACTGAAATGCAAAACATATTTATGCATTTATTTGTTTAAATAAAGCCACACAAACTCGGACTAGAGTCACTCTTGAAGGCAGATGTCAATTGCAAAGCTGAACTTTGTTCTCTACACAAGAGCATTTTATATAAACGTGACAGTGGGGCATGTTGTCACACACATTTTTTTAAATGTTGCACATTTATAAAAATGTATAACTATGATATTTGTTAACAAAACTTTTTTATTATTATTTTTTATTTATTTTAGGAATTGTTGTGTTACATGAATGCTTTACTACCTTAACTTGACTGAACGTTTAATAATACGTTGTTTCAAAACCGATTCCCATCACAATTGATTTGCATATACACAGAGAGAAAAGGCAATTATGAGAAATATTCTTTGTAAAAAGTGACAACTTGCCCCAGTTTCCCCTACAGAGTGTAGAGTGGGAATATGATATTTTCCATTAAACCGTTTGCTCTTTTTTTACATTGAGTAACACTTTAAATAGTGTAAATACTGTATACACTAATACACCGAACACACTTTAATGGTATGCTTTCAACAGATTTCCTATTGTTCTGTCACATACTCAACTGCAGTGCTCAGACTATTTCTAATATAGTGAATAAAGCTGCAAAGTAATGCACATTATTTCCGTCTAACATGTTTTATGAGATGCAGCTCGTAGTATTATTGCAGTGTTTCACCTGTTAACAGTAAACTGGTTATTTCATCACCTGAATTTGTTTGTAATTTTGAGTTGGATGTTATTTTGGGAATGGAAATATGAATTCCAAAACCAGAAAGTGTCTTGTCAATATGACTGAGGCTGCGAAAAAAGGAACATCTGATTTAGATCGGAGCTTAGAAAAAGAGCGGATCGCGAATCATTTGATTTAGATCGGAGCTTCGAAAAAGAGCGGATCGCGAATCATTTGATTCAGATCCGGGCTTCGCAAAAGAACGGATCGCGAATCATTTGATTCAGATCGGAGCTTCGAAAAAGAGCGGATCGCGAATCATTTGATTTAGATCGGAGCTTTCGTAAAAGAGCGGATCGCGAATCATTTGATTCAGATCGGAGCTTCGCAAAAGAACGGATCGCAAATCATTTGATTCAGATCGGAGCTTCGAAAAAGAGCGGATCGCGAATCATTTGATTCAGATCGGGATTTCGTAGCAGGTTCACAAATCATTTTTCTTCTTTTTCTTTTTTATCAAACACTACAAAGCAATAGTACCCATTAAGGAAGAAAATTTCTAAAAATAATAATACAAAAAAATGTATGGTTAAAAATTATTTTACTATAGTACATTACATAGTGTATTTTTCTTAAGGGATGTGTTGCAAGTTTAACAAAAAACAACAACAACAAAAGAGATAAATTAACTCTTAAGAGGACACATTGGATGAATATAGAGATACAGTTTCGCCTGCTTTAGGATTAAACTTTAGATAGTTTCCATAGACTCATATATATCAACTCTGAAGAGGAAAAAGAGAGGTTTAGAGATTTTTGTTCATACGAAAACATATTTAAAACAGAAAGAAAAATCACTTACAAGATGAGATCAGATGAACATTAAACATATCTGACAAGGGAAGAATCTTCCTCAAAAGAGACAAAAACAGCAACTTACGTCAGTGTGTGATTTATATTCTGAATGAAACAGCTGAACATAAAAACATTCAGAGACTGGATCAGTTTGTGATTGACAGACGGATGTTCGAGTTGATTTAGTTGTAATAATCCGTGTTAATATAAACACGCGCGAGAAACAAGCGGATATTTAACTACTAAAGCCACGTTGTCAAAGTTTACTTCATTTTTTTCAGTCAAAGTAGAGTTTCTGTGTTGACTTGGTCAGACTGAGTTTCCCTTTAATGGCTGATGATGGACACGTTAAAACATTTCAGACGAGTAAACAGCGACACTCGCAGGCCTCCTTCGGCATTACAGCACGAAAACTGACCCTGAAAATATTACGTTAAATAATGATTTTTTTTTTCTTTGTAGCCTATTCCCAAAATGTCACTGTTAACACTTTATAATAACAAAAAAAAAATGAATTAAAAATTTCCCATCATGTGCTGTAAGTCAAAAACAAACGGGATGCTAAGTGCTAAATGCTAAACGCATTAACCATAGCCTTAATGTTGTTTACCTACTTTTTTTTTACACTGCTGACCTTCCTAATCATATGAGAAATGAGTAAAAACAAGATTTCTGGTTGATTTTTCACTTGTCATTTTACTTTATCAGAGACTGTAAATGTTCAATATTAATATGTTTTGATGCTATGCACATAGTATAGCAAACATCCATCTGGAATAGCGTAATCCTTTTGCTGTTTGTTTGTTTTTGTTTTTTTAACTCACACAATGGATAACTATACCTTTTTTTGCCCTAAACAAATAAATCTTCATCAATAATAGCCTCTCTGTCTGATATAACCTTAGTGACAGGTTTGAGGAATTATATAAAATACATCTAAGGAAAAATAATAGGCTATTGAAAAACTATTGAATTTAGAAGTTAGAAATGTCATAAAAGTGTAATATTTTTGATTTATTATGTATTATTCCGTCATTAGGCTAATGCACCACAAATGACAGTATCTGCTGTAAAATACATCTAAAATCTCATATATATATATTTTTTTTTTACACTGTTAAAGTTGTGGGGAAGGGAGCATATTATTAATATTGCTCAAAGCCCAGATTTCACAAGAACAATTTTATTAAAACCAATGCACAACACGAGCACAACGTACATTCAACAATATTTGTCTTCCAAAGATATTTGTGATATTGATAACAATAGTGGATCAAATCAAATGTCTTAAAATGTCAAATAGAGATCTTTTCTGTCAACAAAAACAAATAAAAGTCAAAAATAATGAAGTGGCATTCAGTAGCATACATGTTCTGACACGTCATATCTATCTAATTCTGTAATAGTATAAATATCTTAAAAGTGCGCTTACGGTTTATACAAAAATGAGCTCTATTCGTCAACACTTTTTTACATTCCACATCTAACACAGATTCAACATTCAAAGGCACAGGACTTCACTTCAAAACCATCCAAAATAAAAGTAATTCAAGTAATAATCTTACATTGCAAAAAGATTTTGGTCGGAATGAAACAGAATCGTGTTGTAAAAATTCAATACAATACTTAGAAGTGAATATACAGGATTCATTTTACATGTAAACTAGCAATTATGGGGAAATTAAGAGCAGATGATCAACTCTCTGCAGCTGATCCAGCAAATCATAAAACGAATAGTTTTCAACATTTCTGGTTTATATTGGTTTTTCTGTCACATGCATTGAAAAAAAAAAAAAGTAAAAAAAAAAAACATATTTTGCCACTTTTTAGTAGCTGACGAAGATCAGATATTGAGCATAAATATCAAAACCTTGCAAATATACAGAAAATCAATGTCAAACTTAACTTTAAATACATCACTATCCCAAACCGGAGTAGATTAAAGAGATTAAAAAAGTAAAAATTGTTAAATTAAAACCTAGCAGTAGCAAGTAACAGCCAATCAAAGTGCTGAATGAAATCACTAAGTATAGACGTATGGCATAAAGTAGAAATAATTAAAAAATCAAATTCCACTTGGCATAAAAATGCTTAAACATATCTACATCCAAAAATTAATAAATAAATAAATAAATAATAAGTTGTAAAAAGGAAATATTACATGCCGACTTGTGTAGGAAGATTGCATAATGATGATTATACCTCGGGACATCCAAAGTGCATATCCTTTTTTTTTCCTCTCCATTACTAATCTTATTTATAACTGCGGTGAATCTCACAAATATGAAAGTTAATTTCCACCATGGGATAAACAATGAAAAAAGATAATTGCTACTTTTTCCTCACAAAGTTCATACTTTGAATTCCGAGAAAAAAAAATGCAACATTTCGAGATATAACCTTTGAACTGCAAGATATGAACGCAGAATTCTGAGATAAAAACATGCAATTCTGAAAAAAAAAAAAATCACAATATTTTTTTTCAATACATAGTGAATCAAAACAAATAAATAAAACACAAATGCAAAATGTAAACTCACAATTCAGAGAACAAAGCAAGACAAATGTAGAATTGATTGATGCAAACTCAGAATTTTTTTTTAAGTTTATATATTGAAATTCCCAGTTTTCTTTCAGAAGTTTTCAGAATTTTGCAAAAGTTTTCAGAATTGCAAGAAAAAAAAATAGCAATTATTTTTTCGGATTCTGTGGCAGAAACGACAAACAATATCTGACAAAAACATTTTCGTGTCATATTTCCCCCAGAAACAGAAATAAATAAATTGCATATTGCAAATAAATAAATAAATAAAAATAAAGCATACCTTGCTATTACTGTTCTGCAAATAATAATGAATAATACATGCATTATGATGTTACATTGCCTTTTAGTTTATTCTCTTACTATTAAAGTAAAGTATAATGCACTGTCTGATTTTGGGGAGAAATGTGAGCTGGACATATTTTCATATTTTTACTGATGCTAACTGGAAAATCCTGATTTTATAACAAAATAAATTAATAAACGAGTTTCATAAAACCTCCTAAACAGAAACCGGGACAAATTGAAATGGTCCTTCAATACAGCAAATAAAACACTATATGCATTTTTTTAAATGATCGAAAGGATCTGTTATGGATTTGAAAATAAATAAAGCTTAGAAATATTGAAACACATTTTCACAAATTGCTAATAGTTCATCACATTACAACACAAGCTATATTGCTGACATTTACAGATGTGTAGAAGCACACTGCACGGCTGACTGTAAGCATGCATCCCTGAAACCAGTCTGTTTCTAAAGTACATCAGGACAGTCGTCTGACACCAAACCAACAGCAGCAAGAAGAAGACGAATCAGTCATCATCCGTTTCAGTGCAAATAAACCAGGAACCGTTCACAAACTCAACACGCCTGACAAGAGTGAATCTCACAAAGCCCGGCCAGAAACCAACCCAAGAATAATACAATTAAAATACAAATAAAATAATTCATTAAAATACATCATAAAAAAAAAAAAAACTAAATTAAAATACATCATAAAAAATAAATAAAACTATTTTAGGGGTAAAGCATGGTTAATTACAATTTTAAAAATGTAATTGAAAAATAATAAACTAATAATATTATTTATTTATTTTTTTACATTTTGAGGTCAAATGTGACGCATGAAACTTGGCTAACATTATTAGAGGAATTCATATAAATAAAATTGAATCATAAATCATAAATAATAAATGTGGAAAAGTCTATAAAAAAAGCTAATTAACTGGTTTAGCTGAGAGAGAGGTTGAAAAAAAATGGTCCTGAAAAAATTACTTTGATAAATGTAAATATATTACATTTTGTATTTTTTTTAAACTCCTATATTCCTAAAATCCATAAAAAAAATAAAAAAATAAAATTATATTTTGCTAAATAAAAATAAATAAATAAAAATACCAATTGTATGGGTAAAACATAGTCAGTTACAATTTATAACTGCACATATCTTACATATTTGTATTTAAGCAAAATACATTTTTTGGGGTGAAATATGACTCAGAAAAAAAAAACAGGACTTTTAAACAAATCAAACAAATATTAAATATACTGTGAAAAAACATACAAGAATTCATATTTGATGAAATATGGTTAATTACAATTTAAAACGAAATAATTTTAAAAGACCACTAAAACTAATACCTAAGATTCATTTTTATTGAAGAAAATATAATTTTGAGGTAAACCCCCCCCCCCCCAGCTAATATTATTAGAAAACGACATATAAATAAAAACAAAACATAAATAATAATAATAATAATAAATAAGAAACGTTTTTTGGCCTACTATTGGTGTAATGTATATCTTATATATATATATATTATATTATATTATATTGTTTAAAATAAATAAATAAACAGATAAATTCCCTATTTTAAGGTTTAAAGTTGAAAAATGTAAAAATCTCAATGGCCCGAAGACAGACAGATATTTTTTTTAAAACTAAATATATTTCCCGGGTGAACTAATCCCAGATTGTGGTTTTGGGTTGATTTGAGCAGGGTGTTTTTATGAGATTCATCTGTTAAAGAGAACTGATCTCAAAGCAGTGTCATCATGACCTGTGTTCTCTTCCATTCGTCATCATGAGAAGCACATCAACAGAACCTCCTCCGTCTGCTGGAGTAAACGCAAGCCTTGAAAACATCATGTTTGGAAATGAAGGAAGGTGAAAGTGGAGTGTTTCTGACATCAGTCTTTCTTCTCCTCCTCTGTGTCGTCTTCAGACTGTGCTCCCTTCGTCATGAGTTTCTCCAGCGTGGAGGAAGAAGAGCGAAGAACCTCCGGCTCTCCGTCCTCAGTCTTTCTCTTGGTGCTCTCCTGCACAAACTCCTGGATCTCCAGAGGAAGCCGCCGGAATTTGTCCTGGTATTCCTGATCCAGGTCGCTCTGGAGCTGCAAACACAGGAAATCAAACGTGAGCATCAGTGCATGCTATTCTCAAAAAATTAAAAGTCAAAATCACATCAAGCCTGACATCAATACTTTTGTGCAATATGAAAACAAAACTACATTTAGTGAAACAACTGCAAAAAAGCTTTATTTCAGACAGGTATCAGTTTAACGGCCACATTTACACATTAATGATGTTTGGAAACTTTATCTGTCTAGGCACAGTGAAGTAATAAGGAGGTTAACTAACAAGAAGAAGACATCTCTCATCTGAGAGAGGGTAGAAAATATTAGTGAATTTTTTTTTTGACTGTTTATGGTGCATATATATATATATATATATATATATTTTTTTTTTTTTTTTTTTTTTTTAATTGTTTTTATTATAAATTTTGTATACATTTAATGAAAAAAACTTGACTAACATTATGAAAGGACTTAAAGGAAATAATAAATAAAATAAAAGAGGTAAAAGTCTACGAGAATAAACAAATAAATAAATAAACAAATAAATATATTTATTTATTATAATTTTTTTATAAATTTAATGAAAAAAACTTGACTAACATTATGAAAGGACTTAAAGGAAAAAATAAATAAAATAAAAGAGGTAAAAGTCTACGAGAATAAACAAATAAATAAATAAATAAATATATTTATTTATTATAATTTTTTTATAAATTTAATGAAAAAAACTTGACTAACATTGGGAAAGGACTTAAAGGAAAAAAAAATTACGTGGTAAAAGTCTACGAAAATAAACAAACAAATAAATAAATAAATAAATATTTTTTTATTATAAATTTTTAATCAATTTAATGAAAAAAAACTTGACTAAAATTGTGAAAGGACTTAAAGAAAACAAATAAATAAAAGTGGTAAACGTCTACGAAAATAAATAAATAAATATGTTTAATAATTTTAATTATTATTATAAATAAATAAATACAGAGAGAGAGAGAAGATAGAAAATTGTCCCAAAAAAATAAATTAATACATTTTATAAATGTATATGTAATTTAATACCAAACCTAAATATATCATAAATACATTAATCATAATTTTTTTAATAAATTCTGTGCAAAACCCTCATTTACATTATTAAAAGGACTACAAGAAAAAAAAGAAACATTAATAAATATATAAAAATTGGAAATAACCTGCTTAATTATATGAACCAGTGGTTGGAAAATCACCCAGAAAATAAAGAATTTGATAAATATAGGTATAATTTAATAAAAAAAAAAAATTCTAATGATACATTAATGTGACCAAAACAAATGACCAAAATTATTATTAAATAACTTCAAGGAAAAAACATGAGATTGAAGGAACAAAATATTGCTATAATAATACTCAATACTCAATAATATAATAATAATAAATCTGTAGTGTCATTTAAAAGCACATCTTCTCTGTTTCTGTATTAGGATCCTCGCTAAAAATGTGCCAGATGATCACAGTAAACACTCCTGACAGCTTATGAAATATTTCATGTGTTAAGTGTTTAATATTTGAAGAGTATCCTCATCCTCGTCTTGTTGTTATAAACCTGTCTTTAACAGGACTTTTAATGATGACTGAATTGTCATTAACCCTGCATCATATCTGATGCACAAGGCCTTAAAGTCTGGAGCCGTCATCTTAAAAAATCGCTATATTTATGAAGTTTTCCAATGTGCATATTGACATATTTTTAATCGTTTTAAACAGTGGAACGACAAAAAGCAAATGCATTAATACAATTCTAAACATTTAAGACACTAAGAAACATTAATATGTTATTTAACATAATGCATAATTGTTTAAATTGATGCGATAATATTGCATGCCCTTTTGAACCGTCCTCTTCTGTTGTTCGGCCACTAATAAAGAAAAAGACCTCTGTGCATTTGTTTATTTGCAAATGCAATTGAGATGTTTCCATTGGTTAATATTTCTATCCACTGACACCAAAGTGCTGTAATTCTGAATTAGCATGCACAGTTTTATACTTAATCAAATGAGTTCTGCTGTGTTCATTTATGTGATATTAAGACTTCTTTATTTGAGGTTTTGCAGTTAAACACAGTAGACTCTTACCTTGGGTCTCTCGTCTAGTATCTGCTGCAGGACGCTCTTATGAGTCTCGAGCAGCTTCTCGTGTCTTTTAGTCTGAGCGTCTTCCAGCTAGAGAGAGAAAGACGAACAGTGTGAAGTCTGAAGAGTCATGTTTGATCTGGTTTTGATGAAGCTGTTTTACCCTCTTGATGTGCTGCACGACCTCGTTCACGTACGACCTGTTGATCTCCAGCTTCTCCCTGAAACACACCGAGACTCTTAACACGCTTTCATTGCCATCTAGAGGACAGCTTTATGAAGAATAAAACAAATCATTCCTTTAATTGCCTCCCAGAGCATTAATAAAAATAACCTTCCTCTCTCTCTCTCTATAAAGAGATTCACATTTAGTTAGAAGATTATTATTATTATTTCATATTAAAATATCAAATAATATATCTGATTCATGTTTTTGTAATATCCATACACATATACTGAAAATATTATTATAATAGTAAAATATATATATTCTTGTATGGAAATTCTTAGAAGATTATTATTATTAATTCAACTTAATTAAATGTATTAATGTTTTTTTTATTTTATTTATATTACACAGTATAGAGAAAATAACTATAATATTTAATACATTTATTTTTATGTACACATTCACAGAAAATAAGAGAATAGATAAGAAAAAAAACATGGAAGGGTCATTATGAATAAAATGTAAATATATTAAATAATGCAAGCAAAAAACAAATAATAATACAATTCTATATATATATATATATATATATATATATATATATATATATATATATATATTTGTTTTCGCTTTATATTTACATTATTAGTATCACAAATTAATATAATTATTAAATGTAGTGTATCAGTAGTGTTTTTTTTTTGTATTTAACATTAATATTTTAATATTGTTAAGAGGCCAAATATGCTTTAATATACTCATCTAAATCCCAAAATAAGCATGAAGATGAGCAGATGAAGGCTTACACTTAGATGATTATTATTTCAAATTAAATTAATTAAACGTAATTAAATGTATTAATGTTTTTTTATTTTATTTATATTACACAAAGTATGGAGAAAATAACTATAATATTTAATACATTTATTTTTATGTACACATTCACAGAAAATAAGAGAATAGATAAGAAACAAAAAACATTGCAGGGTCATTATGAATAAAATGTAAATATATGAAATAATGCAAGCAAAAAACAAATAATATATTTTATATTTACATTATGAGTATCACCAATTAATATAATTATTAAATGTATTTTATCAGTAGTTTTTTTTTTTTTTTTTTTTGTATTTACCATTAATATTTTAATATTGTTCAGAGGCCAAATATGCTTTAATATACTCATCTTAATCCCAAAAGAAGCATGAAGAGGAGCAGATGAAGACTTACTCTTCTGTCAGGTGTTTCTCCTTGGTTTTGGCTTCATTGATCTTCTCTTGTCTCTTCTTGTCCATCTTCTTCTTCAGCTCTTTCTTCTCTCTGTGAACACAGACGGTGACTCGACATGACCTTATGAATTATTAAAGAGGCCGGTGATGTTCAGAAAGACTCACTTCTCACACAGCTCCTTGATTTTCTTCATCTGGTTGCTCTGAGTCTCTTCAGCGATGGCCGTCAGCTTCTCGATCAACTGCAGACACAGCATTTCACTCAAAAAACGATGAAAAGTTTTCTAAAGCTGCATATCTGAAATGCTTCAATAATTTAGATCTGATTTCTAACATTAAGTACCGTATTTTCCGGACTATAAGTCACACTTTTTTTCATAGTTTGGCTGGTCCTGCGACTTGTAGTCAGTTGCGACTTATTTATCAAAATTAATTTGACATGAACCAAGAGAAATGAACCAAGAGAAAACATTACCGTCTCCAGCCGCCAGAGGGCGCTCTGTGCTGCTCAGTTCTCCTGTAGTCTACACTGAAGACATAGAGCGCCCTCTCGTGGCTGGAGACGGTAATGTTTTCTCTTGGTTCTAAATAAATGCGACTTATAGTCCAGAGCGACTTATATATGTTTTTTTTCTTCATCATGATGTATTTTTGGACTGATGCGACTTATACTCAGGTGCGACTTATAGTCCGAAAAATACGGTATGTAAAATACAGCCTCTCTCAAGATACACACATCTTAAATATTGCATACTTGGTTTAATTATTTTTTTATGTATTATGTATCACATTATTATTATTATTATTATTATTTATATATCTATTTTAATATTTAATAATTTTCTCCACACACTATAAATTGATACACAATTAATATATTAATATCCAAATAATTTATATTTTTGTATTAATAACTAACATTATTCATTAATACTATTTAATAAATAAAATACAGCCTCTCTCAAGATACACACATCTTAAATATTGCACAGTTGGTTTAATTATTTTTTATGTATTATTTATATTTCTATATTACTTGATATTTATTATATATATATATTTCTCACATTATTATTATTATTATTATTATTTATATTATATTTATTTTAATATTTAATAATTTCCCCACACACTATACATGGACACACAATTAATATATTAATATCCAAATAACTAATATGTTTGTATTAATAACTAACATTATCAATTAATACTATTTTTCAAACAAGAAACACACTTTCACAATTTTTTCATACATTCATTACACTTCTGTATTGTTATACATTTTCCAAATGTAATATTTAAATTACCATATCTTTTGGACTATAATTCACACCTGAGTATAAGTCGCATCGTTCCAAAAATATGTCATGATGAGGAAAAAAACATATTTAAGTCGCACTGGACTATAAGTCGCATTTATTTAGAACAAATATAAAAACATTACCGTCTCCAGCCACCAGAGGGCGCTCTATGTGTTCAGTGTAGACTACAGGAGAACTGAGCAGCACAGAGCGCCATCTGGCGGCTGGAGACGGTAATGTTTTCTCTTGGTTCATTTCTCTTGGTTCATGTCAAATTAATTTTGATAAATAAGTCGCAACTGACTATAAGTCGCAGGACCAGCCAAACTATGAAAAAAAATTGCAACTTATAGTCCGGAAAATACGGTAGGTTTTGAAATCTTTTAGCCATGGTTTGGTTATTTCCTGTATATTTGTTATATTTACTCTCTCTTTTCTTCCAGTTAAGAATGTAACTGTTCTTTGCGTCCCGTCTCTGATCTGACCTGTTTGATGTGCTCTTTCTTCAGGTATTTCTCGCTGTAATACTGCTCCTGACGCAGACTGAGCAGCTGCTGCTGCTGCTGTTCTTTGAGTTCGGACAGTTTCTGTCCGCTTTCCTGATCCAGATCGGCCAGTTCCTGCTCGAAGAACGACGGTCCGTGTTCAGGACTGGACGACAAACACCTGACGAGACACACACATCAGTTCAATCATTTATACAGCTAAAGTTACACCCCTTGCACTGCCAGCTTAACTTGTTCCCATCAGGGTGATGTTTTAGACAACCGAGCAATTCAAAACGCATTTATATGTATGCAAAATATATGTGCATATGGGAATATATATGTTTATGTGACCGTGGAGCACAAAATTGTTCCTGTAGCTCAAGTGGTAGAGCATTGCTTTAGCAAGCGCAAGGTAACACATGTTAGGAGAAAACTGTTAGCATGAATGCAATGTAAGTCGCTTTGGATAAAAGTGTCTGATAAATGGAAAAAGTCTTAAGTCGCTGGGGTGTATTTATAGCAATAACCAAAAAAAACATTGTATGGGTCAAAATTACCGGTATCTATTTTTCTTTTATGTCAAAAATCATTAAGATAGTAAGTAAAGATCATGTTCCATGAAGATATTTTATACATTTCCTACTGTAAATATATCAAAGCTTCATTTTTGATTAGTAATATGCAGTGCTAAGAATTCATTCGGACAACTTTAAAGATGATTTTCTCGGTATTTAAGAGTTTTTTGCATCCCTCAGATTCCAGATTTTCAAATGGTTGCCGAATATTGTCCATGCATCAATGGAAGGTTTATTTTTCCAGCTTTTAGTTGAGGTACAAACATCAATTTTCTGGTCTTGCGCTCCAGGATCACACATGTGCATGCTAAACTAAACGTTGAGTCTATTGTATTTTCGTGCTTTCACTATATTGGTCTTCTGGTGGACCTCTCTCGGTCATGTTTTCAGCTGTGGTCAGTAAAGGAAAGTGTGTGACCGGACCGGACTCTACCTACCTCTTCTTACCGTCTCGTTTGGCAGACTTCAGCAGGACGGCTCGTTTGCGCAGGAAGTCGTGCTGGATCTCGTTGTATTTGGACGTGTGCTCCTTGATCATCTCGGTGGTCTTCTTGTGGTGTTTCTTCACCAGGTCCTTCATCTCTTTATAATGTCGTCTCTGCTCTCGGACGAAGCCCTTCTGCTGTTTCAGCTCCTCTACGGTTTGCGCCTCCATCTCTTCATGAATTATAACATTTGATTTTATAATATCATCATCACCTCCATATCTAATAAACCTTTTCTGAAGTTCATATCAATGGATTTTTTCAGTAACGTACAGTGAATTAAACATTATTGAAACTCAACGGCTACCAAATAAAACACAACCTGAGGCTTTGATTTCTCACATAAAACAAGCAAAACACAGCTGCCCTGAAGCACAGACATCATTTATATTGCACACTTGACTGGATTATGCTATTTTTTTATCTGTTTATATATAGTTTTTATTTTTCTCTATTTTGATCTTATTTTGATTTTTTTTTTTTTATGTCTACAGAAACGTACATTTATTATATATAGACATACATACTTAATATATAATCTAGCAATGTTATTTTTATATAACATTTTATATATACATTTTAAATAACATCATATATATATATATATATATATATACACACACACACACACACACACACACACACACACACACACACCTAACGTATTAATATAAATAATATCAATAATTTGTTATAAACAGTATAATATAACATAACATAATATAACATAACATAATATAACGTATATAAATTACATATATATATATATATATATATATATATATATATATATTTATATATATATATGTTACTCATATAAAATACATTTTAAAATATTTTAGATTGTTATTAATTTTTAAAAACAACAAAAAATAATATTGTATATAATAGATTGTATATATTAATGAAATATAAAACAAAATAATAATGTTTTATATATTAAACTAAATTATATTTTACACAACGTCATTACAAGTAAAAAAAAAAAGTTTGTTTTTTAAATAACCTGCTATGCTTTATTTTAGCCTCTTTTTTCTGTATATGTGTATATAAAATGCATTATAGTTCTGTATTCTTTTGTATTTTAATACATTTTAATTAACTATGTTGTTAATATAAAAAAGTAAATAATAATAATAATAATAATAATAATACAATGTAATTTAATTAATTATATATATATAAAAATGATATATTACTACATATTAAAATAAAATGACAGAATAAACAAAGGTCAGAAAGGTCTGAGTGATAAAAAGCGTTTGGGTCACTGACCGGTGAGGACGCTCTGAATCAGATCCTCAGTCTTGGCCGCTGGTTTGGTTGAGCCTGAATCATAATAAGATCAGAGAAGATTGATGCACATCCAGTGAAACTCATCAGTAGGTTTGGACTGAGAAGCTCTGACCTGTGGACTGCGGCTGTGTGTTGATCTGGGACGCGGGTTTCGGAGCAGCGCTGGGGGTGTGACTCAAGCCGTTCTCAACCGGGATGGGTTTGGGTTCGCTTTTCACCTCCGAAGGGTTTTCTACACCAGGATCCACCTGGAGAACGACACACTCCGTCATCAAAACCTCTAATACTGTTCAGTTTCACAGCGACAGACCGCTGAGAAACCACTGATTCATTACAAGGAAGAAATCTGAGCTGCTGTCTCTGTCTGAGCTCTTCAGCGCTCGAGATCTGGAGACGTTTCTACCTCTCTGGTGTCTTTCTCTTCTTCTCCTTCCTCTAAAGTGAGCGCCGCCAGCTGTTTGGATCTCTGCTCCATCAGGTTGACGTATCTGATGGGGTTGGACAGCGCTTCGATGACATCTGATCAGCACAGAAACACACACACACACACACACACCGTCAGCAAACTCACAACACACTCCAGAGTCAACTTCACAGGCATCAAGACACTCCAAAATAATATATTTGATGTTGTTTATGCAGTTAATTAACATTAAACAGCTTCTGGTTAACAATTATAACTTTTGTCACAAGGTTGCAACTTCAAACATTCAAAAAGCAAATAAAATAATTGTAAATAATAAAAAAAAAAAAAATCTGAAAAAAAACAAACAATGTTTGATTTCATATTTTTTTGTTTGATATTTGCATTTTGGTTAACAATTATCACATTATTTTGCAACTTCAAAAATATCAAAAAGTAGCCAAAATTCATAGAAAAAGAAATTTATTTTGGTTAATAATTATAACTTTTCACAATAATAAAAAAATAAAACACACACAAAAAACCCTTAAAAATAATAGAAAAAAAATCTGGATAATATAATATCTGATTTCATATGACAGTTGCATTTTGGTTAACAATTATTACCTTTTTCACAATATTTTGCAACTTCAAACCTTTCAAAAAGCACCCAAAAAAATAGAAAAATAAATAAATTTTGGTAAAAAAAATTAAACTTTTTCACAATTAAAATAATAATAAAAAAACTTCAGAATAATAGTAAAAAATATATATATATAGATATATATCTAATATGACTTCAGCATTTATGTTTCTAATTTACAATAACTTTTTCACAATATTTTGTGACATTAAACATTTAAACCTTTAAAGCATCGAAAATAATAGCCAGATATATTAAAATATATTATATTTCATTTTATATATGACTTTAGCACTTTAGTTAACAATAATACCTTATTCCATTTTTTTCGACTTTAAAAAACACCAAAAATAATAGTCAAATGAATAAATAAATGTTATTTTGATGTTATATATTATTTCAGCATTTAATTTAGTCGACAATTAACAGTTTCTAGTTAACAATAACTTCTTCACAATATTTTGCAACTTTAAACATTTAAAACATTCAAAATAATAGCTAAATATATTAAAATATATGATATTTCATTTTATATATGGATCTAGCATTTAAGTTAACAATTAAAACTTTTTCATTTTTTTCCGACTTAAAAATCTTAAAAAAAACAAATAATAGTCAAATACATGTTAAAAATATTACCTTTGATGTTTTATGTTATTTCAGCATTTAATTTAGTTAACTTAATTAATTAACGTCTTTTTTTATATATTTTGCAACTTTAAACCATTAAAAATCTAAAATAATTGCCAAAGAAACTAAAAAATATTATATTTAATTTTATACATATCAACTTTTAAACTTAAAAAAATCAATTAATCGAAATAACATAATATATATTATATTTGATTTAATATTTGACTTAATATTTGATTTAATAAGTTACATTAAATAATTAGCTTTTTTTACAACAATATCTTTTTCAAAATATTTAGCAAATTCAAAATAATAAAATAACAAACAAAAAAACAGCACTGGTTTGCCTCTTTTAATTGGCTCATACATACATAATATCTGAAGCTTTAGTACAAATGGAAACCCTTAGTTAAGAAACATTTTGGAAAATACTGATTTCTTGGCATTTTATAGGAAATATCTCTTTTAAAAATCACCTTGTAATATTCAACATTCTCTAATGAAGAACTAAAAGTCTGACTATTATAAACTATTATTTGATCTAACTTGCATCAAATAAAACATCTGACATCTTCTGTTGGGTCTACATCACTTTTGATATATAATTCTCAACACATATATGCATATTGAATGAATGATGCCTCATTTTTAACTTTAACACTTTTCATAAATGAAGTCACTTTGTTTTCATGTGACTTTAATAATTCAAAGAAGGCTGATGGTCTTTCTTTTATGCAAAATGTGATTCCTTAATAATGGTCCACACTGTTTGTGAGATTTACTCGTATTTACCATTCTATTCATATGCTACTGACAGATAATTAGTTATTTTTAGTGTTTGAAATCTATTTAAGGTTGCATATGATTATAGAAATTCCTTCTTACCGGCGAATGTATCAGGAACATAGTCTTTCACCTCGATATACACAAATAAAGCAGGAAGAGTCAGCGCTTGATTCTTTTCATTTCTCAGTCCGATGTAACGATAACCTGTGAGAATATGACAAAATTATGTTTTAGCAAAAAAAAAAAAAGAATAATAATTAACCAAAACTGCATTTTCAAGTGGCAAAATGTCTTGTACTGATACAATGCAATGCAATTTGCATGTTGCAAAATAATAATAATATTAATAACAATACTGTAAGTTCTTATTAGTATACTACAAATCTAAATTAAAATGCTAAAAACATATAAAAGTAAAACTAAATCTTCATTTTTATATTGTAAAATGTATTGTTAATAACAGTACTATTATTAATATATATAAATAATGTAATCTTAATAACTGTAATTATTATAACAATGCTAAAAAGCATAAAATTAACTGAAATCGTATTTTATTTCCCCCTTTACAATACAATACAATAGAAGGACAACTAATAATAATAATTAATTATTACAATAATGTAACACTAAATTAAATGCAAAACAAAAATCACATAAAATCCAAACAAACTTTTATATTCTCTCATAATACAATGGAATAAAATAAAAAGTACAACTCTATATACATTATAGCACGTAACATAAAAATGTAAACTGAATAACTAGCAATATTACCTTCAATAACTATTTTTTTTTCATTTGAAGAACAATTCTTTAATCACAATATATCGCAGTTAATCAATATGATGTGTTTTGTGTGTTTTCCTCTTTATTACAATCTGAAGGCATGAAAAACAGTATAATAAACGGATTTACTCATTGTGATTGAAAAGATGATTGATTCTCATGCCGCTTTAACCGAGGTGAATACAGCGATCGTTCACGTCACATTAAAGAGCATGATAAAACACATTATTGCATCATATATTGTTTGTATTTCGCTATAAAATGACAGAATTTGAAAGCTGGGGTTTTGTTTTATATTTAAAGTACGTAAAATGCAATCAAAGACGTAAAGTTCCTGACATCATGTTATGATTTCTGCTATTAATCTAATGCAATATATATCCAAATCAGTTGAATTTCTCCCGGTGCTCACAATCTGAGCTATTTCCATGCACAATACTCAAAAAAAAATTGTAACTTAATTCTCGCAATTTTGACTTTATTCTCAAAATATTTTCACTATATTTCCGTATTGGTACTAATTTATTCTAGTGATTTTTTTAGGGTTTTTTATTATTGAAATATCATCATAATTATTATTTAAAAAAATATATCTATACAGTGACACAAAAATGCCGTCGTACATAATGCTACACCTTTATTCTCAAACTATTATGACTTTAATCTCGCAATCTTATTTCTTTATTTACAGTATTTGTTACTGAATTTATTTATTTTTATAATAACCCCTGGTTGATTCTATATTCGTGAAATTGGGTTACTCCACCCCAAAATGAAATTTTCTTCATTAAGCACGCTCCGCCGATGCATTGTTTGCTTTCAAACCAAAGCATAAATTCGCGTTTTAAAAACGTATTCTTGTTGCGCGACTGACATAGAAAATCGTAAGCCACCAGATTTGCCGAAATAGTGCTTCGCGGTTTTGGAGAGACACAGAGGAGAGGAATTGTTGAATAAAGTCGTTTATTTTTGTTTTCTTCGTGTACAAAAAGTATTGACGTCGCTTCATAACGTTACGGTTGAACCACTATTTAGTTTAACTATTCTGACGATGCTTTTCATACTTACACTGTTATTTATTTGGCAGTCCCGGTTTTCATCCGAAATACCTTAAATTGTGTTCCAAAGACGAATTAAGCTAGGTTTACAGATTTGGACCGACACGGGGGTAAGTTAATAATGAAAGAATTTTCATTTTGGGATGGAGCATCCCTTTAACGCAACACTATCTTTGCAATGTGAAGGTTAAATAAATGCAAAAAAAAAGAAAAGACTGATTAAATTAAATTTATGCATTTAGCAGACGCTTTTATCCGATGCATTTAAGCTAACATTTTTTACCTAACACATGTTCCCTGGGAATCGAACCCACAACCTTTTGCGCAGCTAATGCAATGCTCTACCACTGAGCCACAGGAACTAATCATATGAAATTACTGTTATGACATCATCACTGTTTATAAAAACATAAACGACAGCACATTTCAGGCTGAAAAGAGTCAGTGCATCCAGTGGCTCAGGCTGATTCTCACCCGGACGGATGGCTGAGACGGGGATGATGCGATGGCCGATGAACTTTCCGCCCTCTTCATACACGGCTATCCTGAGGGACGCCAGCGTGGGCAACACCACCTGACCCAGAAACAACACCGTTATTGATTTCACACTCTCCGAGCGCCTGAAGAACGCTTACAGAAACAGCCGTACCTTTTTAAAGACGATGGGCTCCTCGTCCCACACGGGGTTGATGGCGTTGCTCTGGGACGTCTTTGTCTTGAGCGCTTTTCGTCTGGTGTCAACGGGGAGTCCAAACATGTCAATCTCCACATAAACGCCCACCTTCTTGTCAGTCAGAAACTGTCCTGATATGATCTGAAGAGACATCGAGATATAGATGACATATAAACACATAACCAGAGCTCAGGAAACCAGGATACAATGACAATACATAAAGGGCAAAAGTTTGATTTCGGCATTGGTGGGATATATCCGCAAACAACAGCCAATTTAGGGACAATTTAGTCTCTGATATATTGGTGGGGACATGGTAAAGCATCTCAACTTAATTCTACACCCCTTGAAAATCAAAACAAGCAATGACTGACTTTGGAAACTTTAGCTTTCTTTGGATTTTTTAAAAAAGAGAACAGGAAAAAATAACTTAATTAAATTCAATTAAATTAAATCTCAATAAAAATGTAAGCATATAAACAATTAAACATATTTAAATCACAAATTAGCCTACATTAGCCTTCTTTAACTATCAAATAAATAAAAAAATTACAGGACTTTTCAGGAACAAAAAATATTTAGGCAGAAAAGCATTTAAAAAAAATTTATATCATAAAATGTATCATTATTTAAATCATCGTCAAATTAAATATTTTTTTATTGTTTATTGTATTGATCCAAACTAATTTAGACATATATACATTTAAATTATACATTACATAATTTTTTTAAAATAATTTTCTTAAAAACACATTTTGGCATCAAAATTAAATAATCATAAATTATATCTTATAGTATTTTTCAAAAAAAAAAAAAATTTAATTTGGCAATATATTTGAATGATAAATTACATAATTTTTTGGGCATCGATTTTAAACATATACTGTCAATTCCAGTTATAAATTATATAATTTTAGGACATTTTTTCCAGAAAAAAAAAACTATTTTGGCATTCAAAATTAAACATACATTTTTTTTTTTATTAAATAATTTTAGAGTATTTTTCTGGATTAAATTTTTTTTTCTGGGTTTCAAAGTTGAACATATAATTTAAATGATAAATAATATAAGCTTTTATGGAATTCTTCTGGAACAAAAGCCAATTTGACAAGATCAAAACTGAACCAAAATTTCAATTAAAAAAATTACACTTTTATAGTATTTTTATTGAACAAAAACTAATTTAGGCATTAAAACTTGAACATAAATCTACACTACACACAATAAATAAAACTAAAAAGAACTACATCAAATCATTTATCAATACAATAATGCATTGAATATTAATATCCTTGTACTAAAGGTTCTGGCTACAGTCTCGTGTGCCATGAAAGCTTTTAATGTGCTGAAAGCTGAGATGTTATACTTATGCGTCTGACCTTCACTGATAAGGTGTTGGCTATGATGCCGTCCACAGTGCTCTCTGTGAAGGGGTCGAAGTTCTTGTCCGGTCGTCTCATGAACTCTGGTTTGAGTCTGTAGCCGCTCTTCCCGTTGTACTCGTACATGCCGAGGTTCAGCTGCATGGACAGATCTGAGAGAGAGGCGAGTAAAAAAGTCAGATTACAGTGGAGATTTCATATTACAGTTAAGTCATAATTTCATAAGGCTCTCCTGAAGCATCTTCATTGCTCCCGGTCTCTCACCGATGGTCTGAAAGTTGAGTGCCACGAGCTGACAGCCGGCGTTCCAGAAGACCTGCGGCATGTAGTTGGAGGAATCCACACGCGTTCCTTTGGGATAAATCCTGCTCAGCTGAAACTTGTTGTATCTACACGCATACGGTTAAGGGAGCGTCGTAACCAATTACACAGATACATCAACAAATCATACACAGACCGGTGTCATCATCATCACCTGACAAAACATTAAAACGGTTACTTTTTTCTTTTTTTCATAAACAAATATTTTTTTTCTATATTTTATAATTGCATTTTAATATACTTATTATTATTATTATTTTAAATAAATCTACTTAATCAATTTGGCTGATGTATGTCCTAGTGCTGCTACCGATGACTAAAACTATTAAAATAAAATAAAATAAAAACTAAAAAAAAAAAAAAAATCATAATCAATTCAAAATCAAACAAAAAAAAACCTAAAAATATAGAATATAAAATATAGACATTAGAAAAAATAAGGAATTAGAAATGTTGACTTGGCATCTCACTGAAATAAAACATTATTATTTTTATATATAGTTTAATTTATAAAATGTATTTTTAATGTATTTTTATTTTGAAATTACCATCTTTTGTGTTTTTCATCAAACTGAATTTTTAAATGTAAATGATATTATTTGTGTAATTGTTTTATTTTTTGTGGAACATTTCTTTCCCCTTTTTAGTACTTTTCTACAACAAAATACAATTTAGGAATCTAAACTGAACACCTACATTATAACATTATTATATCATTTATCATCAATTTTGGCATCAAAATATACCTATAACATTTTTATATACATTATATACATTTTTTAATATATTAAAATATATTATATATATTTTTTATAAATACTGTGCTAATGTACTTAATTGTTATTTATATATATATATAATTTTTTTTTTTTTTTTGATAAATAAAACAAAAGCAGCTTGGTGTAATTTATCTCAGATGCATACATATTAAGGTATCACATCTAAATATAAACATGTGTCAATTAAAGCTACATTTAAATGAATAATACTATACATTTCCATCTGTTCTTCACACAAACATATTAAATGTCTTGTGAAGACTTGCAAACAGGGCACGAGTCAGATGCTGTTCTGAAATCTTCCTGACAGATTGGATTATTTAGGTCATAAGTTTTGGCATGAATAATAGATGCTCTTGTCCTGGTTTGCGGTCAGAAATGTGTGCTGTGTTTGAAAGGATGCTCGATGAACTCCACCGGTGTCTTGGTGAGATGCTCCAGCGCTTTGGTCTCCACGAACGACGACATCTGATAACTGCGTTTGCTCTCTGAAAGCAGACCGATCTGGTTTGAATCAGATCTTCAGATGGGTCAACTCTTCATCATATGTGGCCAAAACTTACTCTTGGAAATCTCAAACGAGTGGAACTTGGTGGGCTGGATGTAGTTGACCAGCGTGGACATTTCTTCAGTGGCAAAGGCTTCAGATCCTGCTGTACCCTGAAGAAGATCACCAAGAACATCAGAGTTTGAGCTCATGAGGAGTGTGGACATCAGTTTCTGAATGATTAAGAGTTTCAAACCTTATTCTGTACTCCTTTGGTGAAAATGTACACAAGAGTCAAAACCTTTTATTTACAAGCAGAGTAATTCACTTCTGTGCATGAGCTCAAAATCACCAATTAATCCGCTTCAAAGTGAGACTAAAAGTACAACTATTAAACTGTAAATATTAGACAAAAAAATAGAAAAAGAATTAGAAATAAGAAATAAGAAAAACAACTAGAAATGAGAATTAGTTAAACATATTTAGAAATAGTTAAAAATTAAAAGCTACATAGAAATGTTAAATAAAAACCTACAAAAATAGAATTTCGACATGTTGCCCAACTAATTTAAATAAATACGTTTTTATGCTAAAATTACTAAAACGAAGATGAAATAAATTCAAAGGTATATAGAAGTGTATATATATATATATATATATATATATATATATATATATATATATATATATATATATATATATATATCTTATTAAAAAAATCGAAATGAGAAACGTTAAAATAACTGAAATATAAAAGGTTATTTATATTTATTAAAAATACTAAAATAACTTAAAACTAAAAAAAGCTACATGTAAATTAAAAACAGAAAATGACAACGAAGCACATAAAAAAAGTTACTCAAATTTCCACTAAAATAAAAAACTTAAAATATACAAATAAAAGCTGATTCAAAACATGAATCAATAGTATGATATAAAGCATCCTGACCTCATCCATGGACTTCTTACAGTCATCATCATCATCATCTTCATCATCATCATCCTCAGCCTCCACTTCTGCAGACGCTGAAGCACAAAAACAGGATCCAGTCATCAATTGTTTAATTAATTATTCATGTATTATGGAATAAATAATTAAACAAATTATTTATGGGTGATTTGTGCACAAATCTAAATTATTATTGTTTTATCTATCAATGAATGCATTTAATTGTATTTTTTTTATTTAATTTTTTTTGGTGATCTGCTTAATTTATTGCAAAAAATAAGTATAAGTTCTTAATTTCATTATTTATTTATCCCTAAATAAATAGCAATAAATAAATTAGACTACTGTCATTTATGTCTGATCAGTTTCATTTGTACACAAATATACATAAGTTATGCGATTATTTATTTATTATTAAACATCGATAAATAAAGTAAATAATATTCATGCACATGAAAGGATGATGTATTAATCTATCATTAAACAAGTACTAATAAATAAATTACGTGGAATTGTTATTTTTGTGTGATCTATTACATTATTTAGTTATCATTAAATAATTACTAGCAAATAAAATAATTGTCATTTAATGCAATCTTTTTCATTTGTGCGTATATATATATATATATACACGCACAAATGAAAAAGATTGCATTAAATGACAATTATTTTATTTAAACTGCAAATATATATATATATATATATATATATATATATATATATATATATATATATATATATATATATTATATATATTTGCAGTTTAATATTTTTGTTTATTATCTTTATTATTTATTTAATATGTCTTTAAGTTACAAATTACAAATTACTTTATTATTTATTATATAAAATTGTGTTCGTTTTCAATTTATAAATGTCATTTTAATTTAGTTTATATCCTTAAGAATTCAGAATTTTTAATTTACTATCCTATACTATAATATTGTACATTTATAATTGATGTATTTAATTTAAATTTAAATTATTCGTGATTTACTGATACATCCATTATTATATTATATTGTATAATTAAAATTTAGATACACCTACAAATTAATCTTTTATTTTATTTACAATCTTTTAATTTATTTACAATTTACAGGTTTAGTTGCAATATATTAATTACGATTTACAAATACAAATTTAAATGTATTTATTATATAGTGCATATTTACAAATTATAAGAAAAATAATTATAACAAAACATTAAAATATGTTGTATAATAACAATGAATTATAAACTCTACAATAGATCAACAACTACAAAATGTCATTTTAATTTATTTTTTATTATTAATTTTGAATATATGCACCCATTCATTCTGCAAACCGCGCATGGTATATTATATTATATTATATTATATTATATTATATTATATTATATTATATTATATTATATTATATTATATTATATTAAATTTACCAATTAAATTATATTATATTGAATAATTACAACTTTACAAAAAATGTATACACATTTTTATTTTATTTACAATTTTAAAAAAATAATTGTAATTTATTATGTTATATATATATATATATATATATATATATATATATATATATATAAAAATATAAATAAATAATAATAATAAAAAAGAAATATATATATATATATATATATATATATATATATATATATATATATATATATATATATATATATATATATATTTTTTTTTTTTTTTTTTTTTTATATATATACAGTTTAAAAATGTACACAAATTTAAGTTAATTATATTTTATTTACAATTAATATATGCTAATAACAGCAGCACTACAGTTTTTATGTTTTAAAACATCTTAATGAAAATGTAAATTATTTTTAAAAAATTAGATTTTTTTCTTTTTTTTAAATAAATATTTAAAATGATAAACACTTAAATGAATGAATTCAATCTTATTTAATTCAGTCAAGCAGATTTGAGGGTGTGATACCTGCGTGTCCAGCGCTGGGAGACGACGGCTCGAAGACACTGGACGAGTCACTGTTAGTGTTGGACACCTGCTCGGACAGCTTCTTCTTCGTGCTGCCGTCTGACGCTTTGGGGTGAGATTTCTTGTTCTTGATCAGGATCTTTCCCTTGAGCTCAAGAGGGCTTGGCAGAGGAACGCCGGACTCGAGCTGAAACACAGCAGAATCAGTCAGGAGAACGCTGGCTGAAAACAGAGCGCAAATGCATCAGGGACAGACACACTTACAGGATATTTCTCCAGAGTCTCGGTCAAAAGAGCGTCCCCGAATATCGATCGGCAATATTCTGCCATTTTGGCTTGCTGTTTGGGGCTGCCATTCAACAGAAACACATGAAACAGCCATTTTTGCATAAACAGAGAGTAATAAATTAGCGCTTCGTAACATTTGCTGCATCAAAATCACTAAATGACAGTATAAAGTCCAAGAGCAAGATGAAATCTGCAGACCGTTTTTATCAATCCTTTGCTGAATTATGGGGGGAGATTTGGAAAATTCTGCTGAATAGATAAACAAAATGTTATATGTTATATGCAAAAAATCATACTGGAATAAAATAAAATAAAATAAATACAAATAAAAAAAATAAAAAAAAAATAAAAATTAAATAAAAAATAATAATAATAATTATTACAATTTTTTGTAATTAAATTAAATTAAATTAAATTAAATTAAATTAAATTAAATTAAATTAAATTAAATTAAATTAGTTTAATTTAAACTCATTTAGGGGTAGATTTTGAATACTGCAGTGCAGAATAGTTGGTAATAAAATGAACTAAACCTTATTGGCAGCTAAAAGCATAATAATAAAATTTAATAAATAAATGTATATTAAAAATAATCTAAAATAAAAAAAAAATATATGAAATAAAATAGCATCTTAATTTAAATAAATAAAATCTTAATTTGAATATGGCAAAAATAAACAAAATGTACTAAACTCTTATATAAAGCTGAAAGCATAATGAAAAAAAAAGAATAAAATATTAAAATAAAGAATAAAATATAGAATAAAAAATGTAATTGATTTATGGGGAAATCTTCTAAATATGGTAAATGGTAATATGGTAATACATAAAATGTCCCAAACCCTAACTGGAAGCTGAAAGCATAATGAAATAAAACATAAAATAAAATAAATAAAACCATAATTAAAATAAGTCTCCAAATGTAGCACCTGGCAATGTTCTCATGCACATCATTCTGGAGACTACATCTACACTGATGTGACTGAAGTGAAATTCCAGCATGTCATCTCTGATTTGATGCAGAAAACGAAGCGAGCCAGCGCGTGTGACATCTCACAAGACAACAGTGATGACTGAAAACAAATTATGCATCTCAGAGACACTTCTAATCGCTCCTCTCCTTGTTGCCATAGTTGCAGTCGGCAGCTTCTACACTTACGAGTCCACATGATTCTCGAAGGACAGGATGACAGGAAACGGAGACGTCTTAAAAGCACACTCTGCTATGGCTTCAATCACTTCCTGGAAAACAAGAACAGATTGCGATGAATTTAGTTTTTATCTGAGTAATTTATCTAACAGGACATATGTGGAATAGCTCAATTTATATAGTTTATTTCTCTTTTAATGCAGTTATAATACTAAATGCATAGGCATAGCTGATTTTTATTATTGTATTTTCAATTTAACTTGTTACTGAATGCAATGTACTTTATTAAGCTTTGTTTTATTATATAAATTAAATATATAATAAAAAAATGAAAATAAAAATAATAACAAATTAAGTAGAATTCCGCAGAATAGATTTAGATATAGCATGAGATAAAATGTACTGAGCTCTTTGTGGAATCTGAAAATAAAATAAAATAAAATAAAATAAAATAAAATAAAATAAAGTAAAATAAAATAAAATAAAATATAATAAAATATAATAAAATATAATAAAATACAAATAAAAATAATAAAAAAATTAAAAGTGAGATCAAAAGAAAAGAAAAAATGAAAATATATATTTGTCGGTTTAGACTTAAATATGGTAAGAAATAAAATGTACTAAATTCAACAAATATATATCTTTTTTTATAAATATACAAAACTCTTATTGGAATCTGAAATCATAATCAAATCAAATAATTATCAAAAATGAATTAGCTTTAATAAAATTAAATGAGCACTCACTGGGCTGTAAACTGCAGCTTGGTTTTGTATGGAAATGTTGTGTATCAGTCAGTGAAAAAATTACTCTGATTCTATGATTTTTTAAATATATATAGAAACGTCTCCAAAAGCAGAAAATAGAGTTAAGCACTACTTGACAGAGTGCACTGATGAAAGGCTGTGTGAGAACTCAATGTGAACCTAGCTCTGGTGAGTGTGTGGTGGGTCACCTTGAAAGAGATCTCTGAGGTCATGGTGAAGCCGTGTGTGATGACGGGTTCCTCCTCCGCTGTCCGGCCCTTCCAGCAGTCCAGCTCCACACAGCGACATCCAGACAACAGCGTCTGACGGTACATCTCTACAGAGGAGCTCCCCGCGAGCTGCCCGGCTGACAACACACACACACACACAAGCTTACTGCATGCACTCAAATATGCAAATACTTTACTTGAGTTGAAAGCTTGTTTCCACCATGGGATCAAACAAAAGAAAAAATGTTATTCTGATTTTAAAACTCATTTACACATTTAAATTATATGTAATTCTGAGAAGAAAAGTCTGAGTTATGCGATATAAAGAAAGAAGTCGAAGATACTTTTTTTTGGCAAAAGAAAGAAAAAAGTGTACAGATGTAGAAGTCAGAATTCCCCAAAAAACTGAGAATTGCTAGATTCTCAAAATGATGTGAAAAAAATTCTGAATTATGAGATGTAAACTTAAAAAATAAAAATGGGTTTGTGACTTTTTAATCTCACAATTCTGATTTTATAAACTTGCAGATCTGAGGGAAAAGGTCTGAAATGCATGACATAAAAATTGGTGGAAAAATAGTTTTACCCTTTTTATTCCAAAAATTCAGAATTGCAAGATGCAAACTCGGAATTTAGTGAAAAAGAGATTAAAAATGCCAGATGTATATTCAGAATTTAGAGAAAAAAGTAACATTTGTGATATTTCAACTTAGAAATTAGAGAAAAGAGTTACATTTGTGATATTTCAGCTTAGAATTTAGAGAAAAGAGTTACATTTGTGATATTTCAACTTATAATTTAGAGAAAAGAGTTACATTTGTGATATTTCAACTTAGAATTTAGAGAAAAGAGTTACATTTGTGATATTTCAACTTAGAATTTAGAGAAAAGAGTTACATTTGTGATATTTCAAATTAGAATTTAGAGAAAAGAGTTACGTTTGTGATATTTCAACTTAGAATTTAGAGAAAAGAGTTACGTTTGTGATATTTCAACTTAGAATTTAGAGAAAAGAGTTACGTTTGTGATATTTCAACTTAGAATTTAGAGAAAAGAGTTACGTTTGTGATATTTCAACTTAGAATTTAGAGAAAAGAGTTACGTTTGTGATATTTCAACTTAGAATTTAGAGAAAAAAAGTTACATTCGTGATATTTCAACTTAGAATTTAGAGAAAAGAGTTACATTTGTGATATTTCAACTTAGAATTTAGAGAAAAGAGTTACATTTGTGATATTTCAACTTAGAATTTAGAGAAAAGAGTTACATTTGTGATATTTCAACTTAGAATTTAGAGAAAAGAGTTGCATTTGTAATATTTCAACTTAGAATTTAGAGAAAAAAAGTTACATTTGTGATATTTCAACATAGAATTTAGAGAAAAGAGTTACATTTGTGATATTTCAACTTAGAATTTAGAGAAAAAAGTTACATTTGTGATATTTCAACTTAGAATTTAGAGAATCTAGTTACATTTGTGATATTTCAACTTAGAATTTAGAGAAAAGAGTTACATTTGTGATATTTCAACTTAGAATTTAGAGAAAAGAGTTACATTTGTGATATTTCAACTTAGAATTTAGAGAAACGAGTTACATTTGTGATATTTCAACTTAGAATTTAGAGAAAAGAGTTACATTTGTGATATTTCAACTTAGAATTTAGAGAAAAGAGTTACATTTGTGATATTTCAACTTAGAATTTAGAGAAACGAGTTACATTTGTGATATTTCAACTTAGAATTTAGAGAAAAGAGTTACATTTGTGATATTTCAACTTAGAATTTAGAGAAAAGAGTTACATTTGCAAGATTTAAACTCAGAATCCTGAGAAGAACAGTAAAGATTGTGAAAAAAGTCAGATTATTGTGATAGAGTAAAAATGGCCAGATGTATATTCAGAATTGAGAGAAAATAAGTTAATTTTTTTTATATTTAAACTAAGAATTTAGAGAAAAAAAAGTTACAAAAAAAGAGAGTAAAAATTGCAAGAAAAGTCAGATTTGTGAGATAAAAAGTCACAATCACCTTTTCTATTTTTATTCCATGGCAGAAACAATCTTCGATAGTATGGACTGCATTATGATACTTTCATGTTTTTTTGTCCTTTTTTGATTCTTCTTATGTGTTTTATAAACAAACAAACAAAAAACAGCAATATCATACTGGCTTGAATGTCAAAAAGCTGAACATAATGAAAACAGTAGATCGATTTTTGGGTGTGCTGCTCCTTTAAGAACACCGGTTGCTGCGTGTACTTTAGCAGCATTGTGTGTTAGATTGGTACATTAGCAGTACATTGACCATAATTACATTCATTATTCATTTCCTCTTTGTTTCTGCGGCTAGCATGTTCTCAGCTCCCTCCCCTGATAATTGCTTCTCATGTGACATAATGCACTTTATCGGAAGTAGACTTTAGAATACAAATGTAAAGGCACTAATGCATATAAAAAAGAGAAAATAATCAGATGTGGAATTATGATTATAGAGAAACACAGATTCCTCTCACACCCTGTTTTTCTTCTTAGCAGCTTTATGCAAACTGACTCAAATAAATTAATCTATTAAGCAGGTGCTATAAAAAATTAAATGCATTATTATAACAAATTATCTTATAAATTTTGTATTTGCATTCAGATATGAGTGTGTGTGTGTGAGCGTGTGTGTGTGTGTGTGTGTGTGTACCTGTGAGGTAAGTGTTGTGGGACGAGTTGATGAAGTAATGAGAGAGAGGGAAGCTCATGTCTTCACTCTGGTCCAGTTTTTCTGGAGGAATGACACTGTTCTCCTCACTGATCAGATACCTGGCGAAGCCCTCCGCTGAGATCTGCCCTGTTACACAAATCAGATCAAAAACATCATGCATCACATCACATTTCAGCAGATGAGACCATAAGCATCATTCCAGGAGTCTCAAACTGCAAAATTGCATTCAAACCCATTTGACATTGTTGTATTTTGACTGTTACTACAGTATCATTCAAAACGTTTGGTAAGGTTGGTAAGATTTTATAATGCTTTCAAACAAGAGTCTTCAGCTCATCACCTAGGCTGCATTTATTTGATAAAAAATACAGTAAAAACAGCAAAATTGTGTAATATTATTAAAATTTGAAATAACTGTTGTCTATGTGGATATCTGTTCAAATTTAATTTATTTCTGTGACGCGCGGCTGGATTTTTAGCAGCATTACTCCAGTTTTTATAAATCATTCTAATATGACGATTTGCTGCTCACAAATCTTATCGATGTTGAAAACAGTTAATATTTTAGTGGAAACTGTCATGCATTTTCCTTTTCAGAATCCTTGGATGAATAGCAAGATCAAAGATCAGCATTTCTTTGAAACAGAAATATTATAACACTTTTGATTCGTCATTGCTAAATAAAAGCATTCACTTCTTTCAGCAGCTGAGATGTTAGTTTATGAAGTTCATTACAGTAGAGCGCTATACATGCAACAGGGTTGATTTCACCTCTGTATATTAGCACTGTCTTTCTCCCTTTTGCAGCTCAAGTAACAGCTCGTCTCGTGGAGTAAATTAGCACTGCTACTGCAAACAGACTTCAAATTAAACTCAAGCAGGAGATCAGCACTGGCGGCTGAAGGGAAGACACTCGGGACGAGCGTCCCCTGCGACTCAATCTCAGCAGCACTTTACATTAATTAAAGCTGTTCTTTGCAGAGCTCTGGAGGTAATTAACCGTCACTCGTTTTCTGGTGGTGAGGATCGCCAGCGTCTCTTATCACTTCTGTGCTAACAGCCTTTGATTTGCACACACAGAAATAACATCAACCACCTTGCTGTCGTGAACAGGGAGGCAAATGGCTTTAAAGACTACAATTAGTGCACACTGCTGAAATCCAGCGATTGTCCTGTCGAGTTCAGTGGAGAACGAAAGAACAAGATAGCGTCTGCATCTTAAGGTGCTTTTCAGGACTGTTAGATTGCACAATTGAATCGTGTTCAGATATGATCATCATGATATTTTGAGGAGCGTTTATTTCTTCATCTCTCAATCCGCAACGGATTGCATTGCATTATATGTTCGGATCATTTCAATCTCATCTTACTAAGACCATATATTATAGAGTGATGACTGATATTTATATAATTTTACAAAGATCTCATTGATTTACATTACAATCATAGAATTATCATCATCTGCTGCAAATTCCATATTTCTGCTCACTTTAATTCTCTGAATGAAAGTGATCTTTATTTTCCTCCATATTCTCACTCTATTAGAATATATGAGGCATAAAAGCCTTTTGATACTCAACAAAAAAGGAATATGAAACCTTATTTCTCAAGATTCGTTTTTACATCGTGTCTAATAAGCCCCTCATCTCCAGGGTTTATTGACTATCAGACAATGAATGTTGTACGGATGCAATGAAATCTTGCAAACGCAGCCTGCTTTACAACCCGATTGTTCCTCCAAATCTACAATCAATACCATGCAAATATGAGCGTCTTGTGTGTCTGGTGTTTCTGGCGTGGGCGGTGGACTGTCCTCTGCCTGTCTCGGAGAAAACAGAGTTGTAATCTGCATGACAGCGAGGTGTCATGTTGAACCGGCAGCTAAAAAACCCCAGATGATCCTCCTCATCCATCTCTGGCTCCTCTGGACTCATTGTGCCAAAAATCAATCAGCCGTCTAGCATTATCATCTCGTGACCTGATCTCCAGTTTGCCCGCGGAGCCTTGTGCTCGGAGATATATAAATAAGCCAGCAACAATGCATCTCATGAGTTACTGCTGCTGTGGCACTGAAACAGAATGTTATGGAGGTTTGTTTTTCTTTCTGCAGAATAAGAAACTCAAAGGATGTGTTCTAAAATCAAGTGCACTTCCTCGCTGTCCGCCCCCTACGCAGGCAGCTGCCTTATAAGGACATGTCCTAACTGAAACAGATACTAACAGTTAGGTCCAGATATATTTGGACACTGCAAACATTTTCAGAATTGAAATAAAACAATGAAAACTTTTAAGATATGATTCAAGGGGTTAAACAAAAATATAGCACTCACTATTCTAATTCTATTCTTAAAAGAATTTGTTAAATCTAAGCTAACTGATCACTTATGTATCATTGCTCTTTTGTTGTTTTTGATTTCTTCCATTCTCCTCATTTGTAAGTCACTATATAGGATAAAAGCGTCTTCTAAATGACTAAATGTAAATGTATTTCTTAGGAATTACAACCATTTTTATACACAGTTCCCCCTTTTTCAGGAGCTCAAATGCAATATTTATTTTTAATTTTTTGTTGAGAATCCTTTGAAGTCTAGACTCATGGACATCACCAGAGACCGGGTTTGTTCTTCTTTGTGATGTTTTGCCAGGTCTTTACTGAAGCGGACTTCAGTGGTTGTTTGTTTGTGGCTCTTGCTGCCTTTATTTTTGTCTCCAGCGAGTGAAATGCAGCTCAAACGGGTTGAGGTCAGGAGACTCACTTGGCCATGTAACTATGGTCAGCAGCTAATATATATATATATATATATATATACTGTATGGACCTGGCTGCTAATACTCATTTAATTAGTGCTTACAAATGAGATAATAATACACAAATATTAGATAAAATATCCACTTTTTAATCTGTCCACCCATCCATCCATCCATCCATCCACCTATCCACCCATCTATCCATCCATCCGGCCAGCCATCCACCCATCCATCCATCCATCCATTCACACATCCAACCGTCCATCCATACATCAATCCATCCATCCATCCACTCATCCATCCATCCACCCATCCATCCATCCATTCATACATCCAACCATCCATCCATCCATCCATCCATCCATCCATCCATCCACCCAACCATCCATCCACCCACCCACCCACCCACCCAACCATCCATCCATCCATCCATCCATCCATCCATCCACCCATCCATCCAACCATCCACCCATCCATCCACCCATCCATCCATCCATCCATCCCCCCATCCACCCAACCATCCATCCATCCAGCCGTCCGTCCAACCATCCATCCATCCATCCATCCATCCATCGATCAACCCATCCATCCATCCATATGTCCATCCACCCATCCATCCATCCATCCATCCATTCATACATCCAACCATCCATCCATACATCAATCCATGCATCCACCCAACCAACCATCCATTCATTCATCCATCCATCCACCCATCCATTCAGCCAGCCAGCCATCCATCCATCCATCCACCCAACCATCCATCCATCCATCCATCCACCCATCCACCCATCTATCCATCCAGCCATCCATTCATCCATCCAACCATCCACCCAACCATCCATCCACCCAACCATCCATCCATCCATCCAGCCAGCCAGCCATCCATTCATCCATCCAACCATCCACCCAACCATCCATCCATCCCCCCAACCGTCCATCTATTCACTCATCTATCCATCCACCCATCCACCCATTAATCTATTTATTTCTATACTTTTCAGTTTAGAAAAAAATTGTGTATGTGTACATATATTAAATGACTATTAGTATTTGGTTTCCCCATTATTTGCTCCGACATCATATTTTCAGCACATCATTTAGGACGTTATCTAATTAATATTCATGACCCTGTGTGCTGATTCGCTGACAGACAGCGAACCTCCCGAGAAAGACGAAATCACTAAGAATATCTGACAAAAATCTGCATGTTTATATTTAGATGATGCAACAATGTTTCAAACCTAAGTATTAAACTTTCATGAGGAAAAGTCTCAAATGCGACTGATGCTTCAGAAAAGTTACATATTTTCAAGCGGCATCTCAAATGAGCGTATATTCATGGCAACAGACCTTTAAATCGGATGGGATGCATTGCTGGTTGAATCCCGAGGTGTTTGTCATTTGAAACACAGGAATTCATCAGTGTTTTAATGCAGCTGTCAATCAACAAGTTTGGTGGAAAAACTAATGAGGGATCAGATTTCATATTAGTGCAATGGCGGGAACAGACGGAGCCTGACATCATCATCTGCTCTTATAGAAATGCAGCACCTCATAGGAAAACCCTCCCATGTAATTATCAGCAATTAACAATTACACAGAGATGTCTATCATCGATCGATGGAGAAACGGTCTACATCTGCGGTCGCTCTCTGAGAAAACGGCATCCGGCCCAGAAAGTGGAAATGGAATTAAAAGCTGCAGCGAAGTGGAAGATTTTCACCAAACTTTCCGGAAATTTTGATCTGCTTCTGACACAAAACATCACATGACTTCAGAGGAATCGCACTACAGTGAATGAGTCTTTTTGTAACAATGTTATGGTGTTCTTAAAGTCACTATGACCCCCCCCACAAACATTGAGCCTAATTCTAAACTGACTATAAATGTATGGAAAAGAAACTGAGAGAATAATGACAGACCCTTCTGAATCATCGCTGCGCTGGGCTCGAACTTCTCCATGAGCAGCTGGGTTTGCTCGGGTTTGAGCGGAGGGTACAGGATCTCGTTCAGACGCGGGTCTCGCTGCTTGTTGTTGATGAAGTCTGTCATCTGATCCACCGTCAGATAGTTTCTGCTCTTCGCGCCGCTGGAGAGAGACAGGAGATCCAGAAAAGAGCATACGGTTTTCAGTCATAATCATAACACACATGCATCATCCCAGCATGCAAACTACACAATCACTATCAGCAAGGTGGATTTTCTTCTAAAGGAACATCTTGGTTATGATCAAAACCAATTATGTTTCATCAGAATTTTTACAATTGTTACGCCTCCAACTAATTAAAACACTGTAATGCACTCGTCTCATAAATATCATTCCAACATGACTTGAAGGCAACATTATGTAGTAATACACAAATGCATACGTGCATAAATAATTACACTGAAAAATGTGGAAAAAAAATTAGATAAAAATTCATGAATGCATAAAAACTGAAAAAAATCTAGATAGATGTATAATGCATAAATAAAAGATAAATCAAGAAAAACTGAAAAAAATCAGATGGATAAAACAATAGATGAATAAAAAACATTAAAGTGAAAATTAAAACAATTATAAAAAGAATACACAGAACAATTAGATGAGTAAATAAATGGTAGACAAATAGATACAAAGAAAAACAAAGACAAACATAAAAAGAGTGTATAAATAATACAAAAAACTAATAAAATATGAATAAAAATTGAAAAAATAGACAAATAAATAAATGTATGGAAGCAGATAAATAAATACAGCAATGCATACTAAACAATTAAATTCGTAGATACAAATAAACCATTATATAAAAATGTGAAACCTGAGCAGGTATAAAAAACCTGACAAACTTATTATTTACTTTTTTAATTAAATGCATCTTTAGCTACAGCATCAGCTGAAAATGGCTCCATGAAGACTTACAGATCAGCAAATATTTGGTTGATCTCAGATCGCGGGCAGAGGTTGTTGATGAACGATTTGTAAACGTCAGATGTCATATCCTCCAACGGGACGGAGTCGCTCTGCAGAGACCAACAAGATCAGACCAGATCAGATCATGACGTTAACAAGCACTCTTCAATCTGACACAGCAAAAACACAGAGACTGAACCTGCCTTTAATAACACGTGGTCTCATATGAATGGAAACACAAACTGAATTCATCATTTAATTAGCTCATTTCATCCTAAGAGACATCTAGTTCACCTGACAACAAATCGATTGGTTTGTTACGACCAACTCAATAACGTCAGCGAGCGAACATTACTCATGTCGTCCACAAGCTGTCAGACGCTCATCTCTGAAGGAACATTCAAAACATGCAGCTCTCGCCCGCGGCTGACTATTGCATCACCGCGCAAAACACAAAAGCAGCAAACAAAGAAGAAAAAACTGAAGAAAGGATGTGAATGTGAGTGAGTCAGAGGCGGAGGAGAGAGTAACACAGTGAGGATTTCTCATTAGTTCCACACTTCTCCCTTCCCGACTCTCCTGAGGCCTTTCAGCATTGTGGATTTAGAAAATCTCCCCATGTTCAACTCTGAAGCTTTAAATTGGCCGTAAAATGATAAAGCAAACCAACAGACTCCCCTTGATGCTAGGAATTAAAAAGCAGGGGGTAAACAGAGAAATAGGTCAAATACTGTATAAATCAATCAATAAAAAGATAAAATAAACAGATATATAAATATAAATAAATAAATAATAGATTAAAAACAATGTATAAACAAATCAATAATGATAAAACCGAAAAACATAAATGAATGAAAATAAAACAAAAAATAAGCAAATAAAAAAGATACTCTCTCTCTCTCTCTCTCTCTCTCTCTCTATATATATATATATATATATATATATATATAGAAAAATAAATAGATTAAAATAAAAACAGATAAATAAATAAAACAATGTATAAATAAAATGTATAAGATAATTACAGATAATAAATAAACAATAATTTAAAACATATAATTTAAAAAAAAACATTAAAAAAGTAAACAGATAAATAAAAATAAATAAATAAATAATAGATTAAAAACAGTTAAATAGGTGAAAACAATGTATAATCAAAACAATAATGGTAAAATAAAAATAAACAGATAAAAATATAAATAATTATATATATATATATATATATATAATATATATATATAAACATGGACAAATAAATAATATATATATATATATATATATATATATATATATATATATATATATATATATATATATATATATATATATAATATAATTAATATGTACAAAAATAAACATAATTGAAATAAAATAGACAAAAATAACAGATGAATACAAATATATTTTAAAAAAAATCACTAATTAATTAATGACACTTTCTCCCTCATGAGGCCTTTTAACATTCTTGATTTGTTCCTATGTTCAGTTTTTAGATTTGCCGTAAAATAATAAGGCAAATAGATTTCCCTTGATCCTGGGAGAGAAAACGTAAGATGTCATTTGTCAGGTGGTTCCTTGATCCGAGAGCACACATATCTGGTAAAAACCCACAAACTGATTCCTGTGGAAACATGAGGTCTTCCTGTCTGCCAGTGGGATTCTGGAGCGATTAGCCGAACACATGCTCACCCGGCCGGCAGGAAGATTGCAGCTCTCCAGCGCCGTCTCCACACGCTTCCGGTCCGTCGAGAACATGCGGAAGATGCTGCAGAGAGACAGAGAAACATCAGAGGAGGACGTTCTCGTTTATCACCTGACACAGACATGGAGCTGGATGCTGGCTTACTTTTTCACTGGGATTCGACCCTCTTGATTCGTCTGCAGTTTGAGTCTCGTGAAGCTGGAGAGAAAACAATACCATGGAAAACTACATCAGTCATTCTCAGGAAAGCGTGTGTACATTACATTAATGCATTTAGCAGACGCATTCAGGCTATACACTATGTGTTTTTACCAGTAGGTGTGTCCCCTGAGAATCGAACCAACAACCTTTTACGCTGCTAATGTAATGCTCTACCACTGAGCCACAGGGACTTACTGATTGTGTTTGGATGTATGTATGTATGTATGTATGTATGTATGGCTGGATGGCTGGATGGAGGGCTGGATGGATGGATGTATGGTTGAATGGATGGCTGGATGTATGGATGTATGGTTGGATGGATGGATGGCTGGATGTATGGTTGGATGGATGGCTGGATGGCTGGATGTATGGATGTATGGATGTATGGATGTATGGTTGGATGGATGGATGGCTGGATGGCTGGATGGAGGGCTGGATGGATGGATGTATGGATGTATGGATGGATGGATGGTTGGATGGATCGATGGATGGATGGTTGGTTGGATGGATGGATGGATGGATGGATGGATGGATGGATGGATGGATGGATGGTTGGATGGTTGGATGGATCGATGGATGGATGGTTGGATGGATGGATGGATGGATGGATGGATGTATGTATGGATGGTTGGATGGATGGATGGATGGATGGATGTATGTATGTATGGATGGATGGATGGCTGGATGTATGGATGTATGGATGGATGGTTGGATGGATGGATGGATGGATGGATGGATGGATGGATGGATGGTTGGATGGATGTATGGATGTATGGTTGGATTGATGGCTGGATGTATGGATGTATGGTTGGATTGATGGATGGATGGATGGATGGCTGGATGTATGGATGGGTGGATAGATGGATGGATGGATGGATGGATGGCTGGATGTATGGATGTATGGATGGATGGTTGTATGGATGGATGGATGGATGGATGGATGGATGGATGGATGGATGGTTGGATGGATGTATGGATGTATGGTTGGATTGATGGATGGATGGATGGATGGCTGGATGTATGGATGGGTGGATAGATGGATGGATGGATGGATGGCTGGCTGGATGTATGGATGGATGGATGGCTGGATGGATGGTTGGATGTATGGATGGATGGATGGCTGGATGTATGGATGTATGGATGTATGGATGGATGGAAGGGTGAATGGGTGGGTGGATGGATGGATGGATGGTTGGATGTATGGATGGATGTTTGGATGGATGGATGGGTTTGCTTTGTAATGCATCTTTTAATGCTTTGTATAACCATTGTAACCATTATACATTATAACACTTTTTTCATTGTTAGACTTTTAGAAAGTGTAATGCATTAAAACACACAACAAACAAACCTTAATATTCTAATGCATTTTTGGTTACAATTTTTATGAAATCATATAAATGCATTACAGCATGCATTATGAACACATTTATAATGCATTACACACAAAGGCATTAAATGTGACTTTACATTCTTTTAAATCCAGTACAGCTTCCTGACAATGACTCATAAACACATTTCAAACCCTGATGGAAGCCGGTAAATAAATGTGAGCATCAGGTACTCACGCTTTCTCCAGACAGGACTCTCGACCCATGTTCTGAGCGAGCAGGTTCGACGCCAGACTGAAGAGCTCATCCGCCCACTCCTTCATCAAACACAAAGACATTTCATTTAAACCACCCACCACAAAGAAGCTTTTGTGAAACTCAAGGTTCTTTACAGAACCATTAGGAGAAGAAGGTCCCTATCATACACCCGGCGCAATGTGACGCAAGGCGCAGTGCAAGTGTGTTTGCTAGTTTCAGTCCGGCTCCGTTCGCATTTTCCTGTCCAGCGCCGCGTCGTTTAATTAGCAAATGCATTTGTGTCCATTTGTGCGCCAATGGGTATGCCAGTCTAAAAAAAGAGGTGTGTTCAGGTGCATTGCTGGTGCATTGCTATTTTAAGGAGCTGAAAATAGACTGCACCATAGAACAACTCAAACCTGGTCTAAAGTCTGGTGCAATGTTTTTTCTTTGTTATTTAAAGAACGTACATGCTGCTTATTAAATACAGGGATGCACAGCAGCACAGAAACATGCCAAATATAAAAAATTAAAGGATTGCCTACATGTCATATTGGATAGTCATTGCATGTATCAGAATTAGGCTATCTATTGCTCGCACACGAGCAGCTACGTTTCATCTCGGAAACGTGTTCTGTCGTTGCGCTTGCCAAATTCCGCCGTGTAAATAGCAAATCCGTCATGGCACGAGCGCAACTGGCTCTTAAAGGGGATGGAAGATGAGACTCTGATTGGTTTATTGCACGTTACGCCCCCAAAAAAACATCTTTATTTTTAAGAGTGTATCTAATCACACACACCTTGGCGACGTCTTCCTGGAAGGCCATGAAGTTGAGGTACTGGATGTTGACCATGTCTGGCCCCGTCACCACCGTCAGCATCCGGTTCTCTATCCGTCCCACCAGATTCCCCACGTCCAGCAGCTCCCGCAGCTTCGCCTCCTGAAGGAGAACCGCAGGAACGAAGACCGCTGCCATTAAACACGCCAAGACAAGACTCCATCTGAGCTGCTCTACAGCTGCTCGTGATGACGGAGAAACATTCAATACAGCAGCCCGATATCAGACAAGACAAACTATTAACTTTTTACAATGAAATTGATGCATTTTATATCATATACATTTAGAGCAGATGCTTTTATCCAAAGCGAATGAGGACAAAGCAATCGAAATCAACAAAAGAGCAATGATATGAAAGTGCTATAACAAGTCTCAGTTAGCTTAACACATAGCAAGTAAAAAAAAATTATATTTATAATTATATAATAAATAAAAAGAAAACAGATAGAATAGAAAAAGAATAGAGCAAGCTAGTGTTAGAGGTCTTTTTGATTTTGTTAATCGTAAAAACAAATAGATAGAATACAAAAAGATTATGATTTATATATATATATATATATATATATAATTAAAATGATTTATATTTAGTTTAAATATAATAAATTAACAATTAAACAATGGACAGACCAATTGTGAAACAGATGATAGATAGATTAATTAAATATTACTTTTATTAAAATTACTATAAGACTCACTTTTTATCACACAAAAATAAGAACAATAATGCATTAATATAAAAAAATAATACATGAATGAACAGATAAGTAGATAAATATATTCATAAATATAAAACACAATGTATAGATTGTTAAAATTACTTCAGAAGACTTGGGTGCAACACTTTTTTATCCCCAAAAATATAAAATGTTTTCAAATAATTAATATAATGATAGATGAGTATATAAATAAACAAAAAGTGTTTAAAAAATATGAACAAATAAATAGAAAAACTACAGAAAAATTATCTGATAAATAAAAAATTGATTAATTAATAAATAAATTAATAAATAATTTAATTAATTAATAATGAATGTATAGATATATACATAAACAGGCAGGTAGACGATTCATAAATAAAAATAAAATAAACAAATAAATAAATAGATACAAATCTAGCAAACTAGCTAAATTGTTTTCCTCTAAAAAAATCAATCAATCAATCAATCAATCTTACAAAATAAGCAAAAACATAAATGTATTAAGTAAATAAGTAAACATATAAATACATTAATAAATAAATACATTCTACCTCACTTTTGCTTTTGTTATATTTCAATGACACGTATACAAAAATAACCCAAACTGAAATATATTAATATGAACAAGCTTGTGCATGTCCATGCCAGTTGTCTCATATAAACCTGGAGCAGAAAGATGAAATCAGCTCTGTGTGTTTGTGTGCTCTGTTCCCGTCTGAGTGGGTGTTTGTTGGCCAGAATCAGCTGCAATGTGGAGCCCATTTCCAGCCAAAAAAGCTTGTGTGTGTGTCTGTGTGTGTGTGTGTGTGTGTGTTGCAGAGAGTGTTGGTCAGGTAGAGAGCAGATCTTTCATCTGTGTGTCGCTCAACAAGTGTTTCTCATGCAGCTGTGCAACAGGTGTGTGTTCGGCTCTCAGCTGTCAGCGACTAATTAAAGACAGCGCCATGACTCTCCAATCAAGAGCTGATGTGTGAGAGCCATTCATCTGCGCCACAGCAGAACCAGTGCTTCAACAAATATAATCAAGCCTGAAAAACACCACCAAACACCAAAAACCACTGGAGGACTGAGAACCAGCCAAAACCCAGAGAGCATCCGAGCAAAGCGCCGAGAATAAGCGAAGAAGACTAATAATTGAGCAATTTCAACATCATTACAAAATATATATGTATGTGTTGTACATATAAATTCTATATTATAAATAGAATCAAATAAATCACTTTATTCTTGCTAAATTCTGACTTTAATGATAGACCCAGATTACAATAAAACATGATGCTTTTTTATCATTTCAAAGTAAAAGGTAAAATTAAACATATGAATATAAATTAAAAAAAAAAAAAAAAAAAACTAATACATAAATAGATGGACAAATAAGTAAATAAATAAAACAAACCAAACCAAAATAAAATAATGTATTATATTTACTTTACTATCATATACTTTACTTTTTTTCTCATGCAAAAGCAAATCCAAAAAAAAAATTTATAAAAAAAAAAAAAAGTTTTTTTTTTTTTTTACTGAATTCAGGACAAAGATTTTACTATGGACACTTTTTTAACAAAAAAAATAAATAAATTATTTTATACATAAAATCTAACTAAATTTTGCTTTAAAAATTACTTTAAGTTCCAGATTTTACATTGAGTGCAACGGTATTTTCATAAAAAAATAAATAAATAAATAAATGCATAAATAAATAGGATTTTATAATTTTACAAATGTATAAATGTATTAATTATTTTAAATTAACTTTTTTTATTATACAAAAGTAACCCAATAACATTTTGCTTTTATTTAACTTAATTTCCGGACCCAGAGTTTACATGGAAATTTATTGCAATGACTCAACACTTTTTTTTTTTCACTAAAAAATAACCAAAACTAAATCTAAAAATAACCCAAAATGAACTGTATTAACAATCACAAGAAATGCATATCATGTGAATGCGATGCATGTCAGCAGAGACAAATTGAACACACATAATCAAGGGTCTGGATGTTTTCATGAGGAGAAGTGAAATCTCAAAGCACACCAGAGCACAAGAACTAATGGGGAAAAAAAACCTGATGGTTTTTTCCATCAAAAACAAAAATGAGTTCCGGCTGTGACTCACAAAAACAATATGCCCACAACACACCCAGAGGAAAAGAGCGCTATTACAGCGTCTAAATCTATCACGCTCCGGGAGCTTCACTAATTTCAGTGTGGCTTCACCCAGTAATATTACAGCCTCAATTGTCTTCTCACCACTTCAGGGGCCAAATGATTGATCGGCGCCACCAATGTCTGGATCCAAACTAGCGTGTGCTAAATGATGCTCATAAATATTTGATTCATTCTGAAAAATTTGGGGAAGTTGTGGCCTAATGATTAGAGATTCAGACTTGTAATCCAAAGGTTGTGAGTTCAAAATGTAGCATTCCATCACTTGCTCAGCAATGAAAGGGTGCCACTGCAGTGAATGGGTGCCGTCAGAATGAAGGTCCAAACAGCTGATAAAAACAGTGCTGTGGATTATTTGGACTCTCATTCTGACGGCACCCATTCACTGCAGAGCATGCATTGATGAGACACTGATGCAATGCTACATTTCTCAGAATCTGATGAAGAAACAAACTCATCCAGATCTCGGATGGCCTGAGGGTGAACACATTTTCACCAAATTGTCATTTTTGGGTGAACTATAAGCATAAGTTTAATGTCCTTCAGGCCGTTTGGACCTATAGTACAGAACCTGCAACTGTAAATTATGTAAATATAAAAATATATTTAACAAAACAAATTATACATTGAAAATCAAGAAATTATTAAATAAAAATAATAGTATTATAATAAAAAAATAGTACAGTATTATAATTATATAAAATATATAATTATATATATAAAATATAAAATTATTATAATTATATATATAAAATATCAAAATAGTAATAGTATTATAATTGAAAAAAAAATGACTCAATAAAACAAATATATACAAATATATTAAATTATTCAAAAATAATGAAAAAATTCCGAAAAATAAAATGCTAAAAAATGAAAAACACTAAATTAAAGCTAAATAATAGAAACAACTATTGTAATATTTCACTGTCAAATTAAAAAATCAAGTATAATAAAAAATTATAAAATATATTTTTTAATGATTTTAAAAGTTAAAACATCAAAAACATCAAAACTTTTATTTTGGCAGAAAGCACAGGGAACCTTTAAAGCTTTTGCATGGGGAAAAATACTAAAATATTTATAACACATACACAATTTTATTCTAATATTTGTCTGTGATCATGTTCCAGTGAAGTTCTGTTTCCGGCAGGATTTTCCTGGTTTTGGCCCCGGGGCCCCTGCAGCCAGACTACTGTTAGACTTTCACTTAAAGTGCTTTCCTCCGACAGCATGACAGACGACACTCGTTCATTAGTGAAAGCCGTTGTGTGTACAGCAGACACGAGCTCTGAATAGCACATGAATAATACATGCAGTTATTGAATATTAAATTGACTCTTTAAAAGGGGAGTTCTGTGTGAGCCGGACAGATGTGTGCTAAAAAAAGATCTAGCCTGTAAATAGCCTGTGCATGCTGCATGATCATTTTCATTGCATTTTATTTTTTAAGTATGAAAAAACATATTTGCATGTATTATTTTTCATATTTTTATGATGCTTTCTTGTGCAAAAAATCAACAGCATGATGCAAGCATGTTCTCGGCTCATCCAGCATGGGATATATCTGATAAACGGCAGTCTTCAGCATGATAATAGTCTCAAACACAGATACTGTATCATCATGTGAAGTCTGTGATTCTCTCACGTGCGCTTGTTTCATGCAAATCTGTTTTTTTATTCTCTGCAGGACGCCAGGTGAAATGAAAGGTACTGCTGAGAGCAAAATCTAAATGTATCTGCAGACCTGCATATATTACAGCTGTGTTCATTTCTCTCTCTGTCTTCAGGAATCCAGCGCTGCCTGGAATAAAACAATAATCCAAACAATATATTTTTTATAATTTTAAATATTGCACTTATGCAAATTTCTATTTTGTTTAATATTTTAATTTAGCAATAATATTATAAATTGTATTTTATAATTGCATTATTAATTAATTATGAATCATCATTTATATATTTTTAGTGATGCACCAAAATATCAGCAATTGAAATATATTCACTACATAGATATTATATTTTACTGTTGCATTCATCATTTAATGTAAGTTAAAGCAAAATCTGTCATGAAAACATTTTTTTTATTAAAGCCACCATTTAAATGTTTATTTCAACAATAAACTGGAGTAGAAACATAATTACATCTTAATACATAAGAATATATATATATATATATATATATATATATATATATATATATATATATATATATATATATATATATATATATATACACACACACACACACATTTAAATGTTTACATGCAACTCAGTTTGTATTTTAGTGTTCATTATCACATAAATATAATTAATTGATTATTAAATTACATTTTATGTGCAATTTAAATGTTTATTTGCAACCCAGTTTGTGATTTACATAAATGTGATCAACTGGTTATTAAATCAACTTTATTGTCAGTTTACGTTTTTTGGCAAATTAAAATTTTTAATTTAAGTTGATATTTTTTTTTTTTAAACCAGTTTGCTGCATCATACCTATATTATAATTTTTTTATTTAAATTAATCATATTGATATATAATCACATATTATTTTGGCCAAATTATGACAAAGAAGCACTGCACTCAGATTGCACTTGACTGCTGATTATTAATTAAATCCGATTAACCGATTATTAAATCAACTTTGTTTTCGGTTTCAGTTTTTGGCTAAATTAAAACTTTCATTTCAGTTTTGATGCTTCAAAAAAAAAAAAAAAAAAAAAAAAAAGTTTTAGTGTATCACTATTATTGTTGTTGTTTTAAGTTTTATTTAGGGTCATATTGATCACAATTTTTGGCGGGATAATGCATCCCAAAAAGAAGTATTCCAAACCATGGTGTTTTTAACACATCCACACACACAAAAAAAACAAACGAAAAACCTAAAACAAAACAAAAAAATTACAATATTTTCCCCCAAATTGTGCAGCCCATGGTTAGCTTGTTTACTGAAATAACTGAATAGCGTTGCTCATGCTTTCCCAAGCAAACACCACTAACAAAGCTGCGAGATCCAAACACGCGCACCAAGAAAAGCGTCAGTCCACCTACATCTGTGATCATCAACGACGCTTCTCTTTCTTCCAGGAACGAATGCAGTGAAATGCATAGTGATTGTGATGATGGCAGCACTGTTTAAATCAGATGAGTCAGCGTCTGGAGAGCCGCTGCTGTCATTGTTGTCACCTTGCGCTCCGCGAGGCTCCTCGCCATGTTGGACGCACTTTCTCACAACCTCATTAGCTCCGGTGCCTTTGGCTCCAGTCACACACAGGGAGCCTTTGCACCAGAGTTTCTATGGCAACATGCACCGAGACCTCGCTGCCTCCAGGAGCCCGATTTAACCAAAGCGTGTCGTTTCAAAACGCAGAGCTATGACCAGAATCACTGGAGCGCTGTCAACCACCGAAGACGAGCGAGAGACCGCTGGACAATCAGAGGCAGCCTTTATATTTAGCTGATAAGCAATTAAAATGCATTAGATCATGACACGTTTTCATAAAAAAAAAAAAAAAAAAAAAAAAGTAATCATCATCATAAAACAGAATAAAAATTATATGTAATAAGTGGCTTTGGATTAGAGCAAACGCTCAATGAATGTAACTTTAACAAAAGGTGCAGTAAAATGAGTAAGAAATAATCAGGGGTCATATTAAAGCAGCAGGAAAATATTGCATTGATTTATGTTTTAACACCTTATAATTATACAGTAAAACTGCCTCTTGAAAACAGAGATTAGACCTCATACTGCACCAGTGAGGGAAAAAAAAACTAGATTTTAATATTCTGAAGAAAATGTGACTGAGGTCATTTATGTTTTTATGTACATATTTATATTTGCACTCAATATTATATATATATATATATAGTAAAAAAAATATCACAATTAATTAATTGCATTGTTATGCACAAGTCAAGTTTTGCTTTATGAACAAAAGTGAAATAAAATTTGATTTTCAAACACTTTAAACAAATAAAGTGCTTTTTTTACAGCAGTTAAAATATTTCTTAAACATTAATGTAATCAAATTAAATATAAAACTAAAGCTATTTGCCACTGCCAGAGCATTAACATTTCAATAGAAAATATTTTACAGTTTGTTATAGAAAAATATAATATACATATAATAACATAAAGTCCATAGCCTCAATCATAATATTACCACCGGCACCTCAGAGACCTGCACGATCACGGAGCCCTAACGCAGCATGTGGGAATAATAATTAAAGCTGCGTTAATGCACGATAAAATAATTATAATTGTGTTAATTAATTATTTCCCCACCACTGATGAGTTATCTCGTCTTTTACAAGGAAACGCTTCCCCGCCATTGATGAGTTTTTACGGCTTTTTGTGTTTTCACTGTTATACACTTGGGGGCGCTATTACACATCTTCTGAACGAGTACAAAACCTACCGAACAAAAAACAGGACGGACAAACAACCAATCTTTATATAAACATATGCATATGAGAATGTGATCATCTGCACACAAAAAAACGGCATATAAATGAAAACTGCATATAAATAAAATGTCGATCAACCTTTTTGCTAAAAATTATGCATTTTTTATGAAACCTCTAGAATAAAACAGATTTTTTTTTGTTTGTTTGCTTAAAAGTAGAGATATGTATTGCATATTCAAATATTCATAGAGGAAAATATACTGGTGATCATCAAATTTTGCGAAACTCATCAAAATCGCTGGCAGCTTTTTTGATAAACGCTGGTGGGGAAAGAGTTAATGCGTAATGAGAACTTGCCCAGCCCTAATATTCATAGAGCTATGTAGCGTTCTATGTAGGGGTGTCACGATTTCGATTTTAAATCGAAATCGATCGAAATTAAGTCACAGACTCGAACTTCGAATTAAAAAATGGAATCGTCGATGCTGCCACGCCCCCATGTTGTATGACGGCAAATCAATGACAAAAATAACCGAGCATTCAACTGATGCTGGCGCGCGCGCTATATGGCTTCCGCGAGAGGAAAACTGAATCGGATGCGAAGAAACGGGAGCCCGCGAGCTCATTTCAAACTAATAAAAGCCCTCGCGCGTCCATGCTCATTCCCCACATCCTCGCGCTCGATCATCTCACCTCTGCTCGCGCGAACAATTTTATTTTTGTCAGTCGTGGGGCGGGGCTTGCTGTTTTAGTTGTTATCTCAAATGTCATTGGTTATTCCCCTTTTCCTAAAGTCAGTATTCGACGCCTGTTAGAAAATGAGTAATAATTCACTTGACTTGACCCATGACTTCATCAGTGGACCAGATACATGCGAGTAATCATTTCTTTTGCTTGTTTAATTTATTTTTGTCTTTAATGTAATTCAATGCATTGTTTATAGAGTAGATCTTTTGTAGATACTTGATTAACTGGAATTCTTCTGATTGCTAGTGATTGCAGTCTTGTAATAAGAGATACACATATTTTACAGACTGTAATGATGCACACACACACACACACACACACACACACACACATACTGTACATACATACATATATATATATATATATATATATATATATATATATATATATATATATATATATATATATATATATAAATCTAAATGAATGACAGTGAAGTGTTTAACAAGTGTTTTATCTTTAATCTTTTAAATAGATACATCGTAATATTTGAAGGTTAGTTTAGTCATTTTTTATTGTTTTTGTTTGTTTTGTTATGAACTTGAATGTCATCTTTTGTGACTGCACTTACAAAAGAGAAACTGGATGGCAGTTTATTTTAAGTTTTCAATTGACTAAAGATATAAGTTATTGTTACATTATGTTGTTAATAAAAGTTTTAAATTTGACAGTGTAATGTGTTACATTGCAAACAAAGGTCAGATATTATATTACATAAAAGTCTAGTTTGAAAAATGACAATCTGTGCTTTAAAGAGAATAAATGTAAAAATCGAGAATCGAATCGAACCGTGACCTTAGAATCGAAAATGCAATCGAATCGAGGATTTGGAGAATCGTGACACCCCTAGTTCTATTAATAAATAAATTACAGAATTATAATTTTTAAGGGAACTATCAAAGAATACTGACATGCTTAAATACTGTCCGAAAGAGGAGCAACTGTTTAGTAAAGAATGGTGCATAAATGGTGCATGTATGTCTATATGCAGCCTTCACTGGGAGACTCTCACAGAAGAATGGGAACAGCCGTTCCTCAAGCATATGTTCGTTACCAGCAGCAGCGCCATTAGCAAAGCTCTGCTTGCTTTCAACAGATGGGCGCATGTAAAAAACCCACTTCTGCTTATAAATCATATACATTTATGACAAAACCATCTCATTATCTTCTCTATTTCTCAATGGCGTAATAAACGGGCCGCAATTGTTCTCGCCGGGAGCTTTAACGAGAAGCCAACAACAAGCCGGAAAACTCCTGAAAGATGAGCAGTTCCTCCGCTCTCTTCTGTGTTCATCTGCTGTCAGCTTCACAAGCGCACAACAAATCAATGGCATCTTTCTTCATTTCAATTAACAACACGTCTTTAACGGCTCACATAAAAAAAAGGAAATGCAAACAAAAGCAGCAGGATATTTTTCATGGTCTCAGCACATTAGTGATTCAAATCTCATTCAAATTCCTTTCTTAATAAAACAAGTTGATTGAGCAGCTTGCAATTAGGAGTCACCTGCTACTCTGAGACAAATAAAACACAAGATTAGAGAAGGAGCTTGATGACTTACCATGAAGTAAAGAAAACCGATAACATATAACACACAAGACAACTTAACAATAAAAATAAAGCCTCTACTGCCCACCGAGGCTGCATTTATCTTATTAAAACTACAATAAAAACACATATTATTACAACAGAATTGTTTTCTTTTGAGTATATTGTCAAATGTAATTTATTGCCGTAATCAAAGCCAAACTTTCAGCATCATTACTCCAGTCTTCAATGTTTTTGTTTTTTTAAACCTGTGGTGAAAGCGAGTAAATGCATATATATTTAAAAACATTTATTTAATAATAATCATCATCTAATAATTTATTCAAGTGTAGAAAGGTAAAAAAACAGCTTTTTAGAAATGCAATAATCCTAAATCATAAGTCTATATTATTACATAATAACTTTGTACATGTAAATATAATAACAACAATAATAATAATAATATTAGCTTATTATATCTTACTAAAATGTGTTATTCATAAAAAACAAAAAGCATAATTAATAAATGGATTATTATTAATACAAAATAATGAATAAGACATTAATCTATACTTATTACATTATTACATGTATAAACAATTGCTAATATATATATATATATATATATATATATACACACACACACACACACATATATACAAACATCTTTTTAAATGTCTTGATATTTACAGTATTTTATTTTTTCCAAAAATTACCACCATATATGAATAAAACAATAAAAAAGGCCTATATGAATCATGATTGTGGTGATTCACAATAATGTTACATTTTTATAACTTTAAATAATAGATTTAGTAAACATTCAATATCACGCAGCCTTTCCACAAACAAAACATTTCTCCAAAACATTGGCCGGCGAGAGCTGCATTTCTCCAGCAGCTTCACGCATGATGTTTTATTATGTGCTGAGTGGCTCAATCGATCCTCAGAATCATCACGTCTCACTCTCTCTCACTCATACAGCGTCTGTGGAAATGGCTTCGACCTCGGTTTGTTGTGGCTCGTGGACACCTTCATATAAACGCGCAGCTACAAGATTTATTCAGCTGCTTTGACTCGCACTCGCTCTGAGAAGATGCTTTATATCACTGTGCAGAGAGAGAGACTGTAGGGTTCACTCTGACCACCACAGTACACGATCATGAAGAGAAATCAACAAATATTAACACATTTAGACTGATAATCAGACTAACCAGAAACGGCAAACAACAGGTTGAAAGTGAATGCTAAAAAGACTCATATTCCAATGGTTCTTTAAAAACATGAAATACAATTAAAAATCATTTGTATTCAGTTTAGAATTATATATTCAATTACATATACATATTTTTTGCATGATGTTGGTTCACAGCTTCCAAATGAAAATGGCACACTTACAATCAACTCCAGAACTTTTACCTGCTTAACTAGAAGATTAAGGTACACATTAAAGAGCCTTTATTTCCTTAACATTTCCTCCAATTTTGACGAGAATACCCTCTAATTAAGGTTCAGAAAGTGCACTTTAAGCCCACAACTTGAATATGTTTTGGTCAGCAGCTAAAATATTAAATATATGTGGACCTAACTAAACTGTATATACACTTTTCATATTACTTTCTTAAATTTGGGGAAAATCAAGCACCTATAAGTATAAAATACCAGTAACTGGAAACCAGATCTTTACCACCTAGCATGGATGCAGAAGTTAATATATTATTAAATTTTGGTTGCATGATCAACCACTTTCACAAACCCTTGCCTTTTTTTCTTTGCATTTTTTAAACTATGTGTTAAACATCAAAAAAAAAAAAAAAAAAAAAAAACACTAAAATGCGTGAAAATTATTGCTAAAATGGCAAAAAAAATCTACCAAAGTATTTTTCTTTTCAAAGTAGAATAAATAATTTTAAATAAGATTTAAAATGACTTTTTATGTTTTATAAATTACGCTTAACAAAATCACAATGATACAATAAACAAGTATTTTTTTTTTCAAACAAGCCTGTTTTCTTTATAAAAAAAAACATAATATAAAATAATTTTTCTATTATAAAGTATTTACAAAAATTACAATATTTTCTTATTTCCTTGATTTAATTTTGGAATAAAACCTAAGTATCTATGAGCATAAAATACAAGCAACTCAAACTGGAAACCAAAGACCACCGGATGCAATAGATAATATTCATTACATTTCGATTGCATGATCAACCACTTCCACAAAGCCTTTTCCTCCACATCCGTGTGGTGCACCAACCACACTGAAATCAATGAATCCACAGCATAAACTCAAGACTACAGCCGACGTGCTGCTGACATCCGCTGAGGTGTGACATGACATGACTCTTCACTGCGTTTGTGCATTTCATTTGGCACCAGTGCCATTCTCTCATTTCACAGACACAAATAACACCCATGAGCGTCAGGAAAGAGTTCACCTGGGAGACCCACAGCCCACGGGCTCCATATTTAGACCGCAGCAGTCCAGATATAGCATAGGTGAAGAAGTCTGTCTGCCTGTGGCCATTCCACACTAGATTGCACAGACCATTACCCTCATAGAGAGATGCTTATTATGACCCAGAAGAGCTATTAACCTATATAGGACCTGGGAAACTGAGCACCCTGCCATAGTAATGGCTAAACCTCCTTTACACAAGGACATGCGTATAAATGGTTGCAGGCCAATGAAGGAGAACGGATAGACCACCATCTGTAACAGTGACGCCCATCTTTCCAAGTATTTTTCTCATTTATTTGCCCCACAGGCTTCTATAAAATCTCCTCAGTGATTTATAAGACAGACCAGCCATCTCTAAGATGAAACAAAGCATTAAAACATTTCATTTCTGAAGGATAAAAAGACAAAGGTGACCCAACTAACAAAAATATGTTCTTAGAACATTCTGCTAATGTTCTCATTAAGTTATGAAAATGTCCAGTGTTTTTAAAACATATTTTTCTTCTTGTTTTTTTTTCCCGAACGTTATATGGGAACATTCTGTTTTACCATTTTCAAACATTATGGGAATCTTACTTTTGAATGTTCTTTGAACATTCCGAATTTAGTGGTAACATTTAAAAAATGTCAGTTGAACACTCTACAAAAATGTTTCAAAATAACATTCCATGAACAATGTGTAACGTTATTACAATTGAACAACTGTTCTGAATGATACTGAAAGAACGAGAGAACCATGGCAGAACGCTACAAAGAAGAACAGAAATTAGCAATAAACTGTACAAAATCCAATGTTTATAATTATGAAAATACATTAAAATAATACAATAACAAATACCAGTGTGCAATATCAAGTAGCATAATGATATTTGGTAGGCATTCCCCAAGAAATAACTGAAAAAATGACGTTAAAAATGAGGTTAATTGTTTAAATTGACTACTAAAGATTCACGAGTGTGTATTAACTTTTCTTGCTTTAAAATATGTTGGAACTAGTTGTATTGTATTGTATGTATTCCTCTGGTTGGGTGCACTGAATACAGCAGTCCTACCTTTGGCGTTTTGGTGCATTTCCCCGTTCTTGCATCTTTGATGTAGGTGATGTCCAATAGATCCGTCTCCTGAAAAGAGGGAGGGGCAGTTTTTATGCCACAGCTCACAAAAACAATTCCATGCTGTTGAACCGAATCAATATGTTGTTAAATATGACAAAAGCCATTCAGACATCACACAAGGTAACAGCACAGGAAATGTTGACGGAGAAAACAATGACGGAAAATCAAGAATAAATAATTAAACAGACTTAAAACATAATGACTAATTCACACGCACCGATCCAGATCAAAGGATTAATCAAAAGGATCTGGTTAAAGTATCCCGGTAAGGAAATGACGCAGGGCCAGAGCGCCACACTATTTGCATCTGCAGTGTGTTATGGACATGCTGATAGATACGCTTTCTGACAGCTGCAGCAGAAACCGAAGCTGACGGCATTCTGCTGGAACGACCGAGCTACAACCGAGCTGGAACAAAACAAAGAGGCATTTGCTCTTTATACTCATTTATTCAACACAGCAATGATTGGAGGGCTAACGTAGATCATAATTGTTATGACGGTGAAACCTGAATGTCCTCATGTGCTCCACAGACAACTTCTAACATTTGTCAACTTGACACTGTAACACTTTAAAACCTAAACCACATTTTTCTGATTCCTTTATTTTTTTTTCGTGCATGCTTTTTTATGAGCTCATAATAAGTAATGTATACATAAAAACAAAACAAAACAGAACTTCGATATTTAAATATGAGTCAGGGCTTATTTAAGCAATATCATGCCTGCAAAGAGTGCTGTTGTTTACCAATATGAATATCATAAACAGTGGAATTTTGACATTTCTTTAATACTACATTTCCATAAACAATAAGTTCATATTGAGTCATTTATATTTAGGCACGATCCAAGGGTGTAGGTTTGATTTTGGCATTTAAATGGCAGACAACAGACATTTATTTGTTTGAACAAAAGTATTTCTAGGCCCATTTTATTAGATGCTGGATATGTCAGTGTCTCTACTAATTTATATACTCTTGAAACTCATAACAAGAAATTCCCAACTTAAATATGAAAGAATAATTCCCTCCTTAAATATGAAGAGGTCAAACAGATTAATTAGTTAATCTAAATTTCACAAAAAATTTATTTACGTAATTATAATAGAAGTCAGACACTGAAGTTAGTTGCTGTTTTTGTCTCTTCTGAGGAAGTTTCGTTCACTTTGGCAATGTCAGATTTTTTTATGTTCATCCGATTTCATTTTTTTAAGTGACTTTTCTTTCCATTTTAAAAATGTTTTCTTCGGATTGTTTAGCTACACTAAGCATAGTTTAGCCAACCTGTCCTCCAGTTTTGTAATAGGGCTGTCACTTTTGTGAAAAAATCATTTTCGATTTTTAAGACATAAGTGTTAATTGAATCGATTGTAAAATCGAGTTTCCATGTCAACAAAAAAAAAGACGTTTCCTTTTTCAACCTCAAATAACAGACGAACATAAAGAGAGCGCTGGAAACGCACAAGTCAGCAATATTTCTTATTTATTGGCATTACGTTTCGTGCAGAATAACAAACAACAACAGGAGTTCAACATTCTCGAAAAAATAATATATGCAGAAGGGACGGCTGCCATAACAAAAAAAAACCTCCAGATGCGTGTAAAAACATCTTTACATTGACTTAACATTGAAATCATTCGCGCCAGACGCTCTATTCACGTTTAGTGTGAACGCAGCATAAGAGGTCACTTTCGACATCCCTGGGTCTTATAGGCGCGTAAAATTGCTGGTATTTTCTGTCTGCTCGCTAGTTTTATTAAATTCACAAAAATAAGCAAAAAAAAACAAATCAAATATTTTTTTCCATTCAAAAGATAACTCCCTACATAAATCTATGAACATATTCAGATGAGGTAACCTGTTCACTGCTAATAAAAAACTCCATTAATAAGACAAGCTGCAGCTCAAAATACATGTTTAATGGAAAATATTGCGCATTATGATTGAGTTTGTAGCTTAATGCACCATATTTGAAATATACTAGTCAACATTTGAATACCTTTAAATCAAAGTCATTCTAAATCCTAAAGTTAAAGACAGTAAACGTATCATTAAACCGAGCTGTGCTCATATGCTTTAAACACTTCGGCTTTGTTCACTTCTCAGATAATATCAATGGTGTGAGCTATTTGAGATTTGGCCGAAATTACGAAAACAGCGTTAACATGAACACATATTGAAATGTTTGGTCAAAATCATTGCTAGGGAATTAAGTAGTCACTGGAAATTGGTAGGGGCATGTCCCAAGTGTCTCTACTAAATTCTACGTCCTTGGCACAATATCACCAGTTGATTTGTCTGTTGTTGTTCCATCAGCGAAAAGAGTTCAAAACAAATACAGTAGTGCGTCTATAGTGGTGTTTTGTTTCGGGATGGTCCAGCGAGACAGTTGAGTGAACAATTCAATGACTCACTCATAATTGAGCAGTTTCTTTTGTGCCTGCATGAATCTATATGGTCTAACAAATCACTTAAATGAATGAATCACTGACTAAATCAGTATTTTGAACAAATCAGTTGAATGAATGATTCCACCACTGACATAACGACGCAAATTACAGAAATAATTACTGAAAAATACCCAAACACTCTGTCTGGAAGAAACCGATTTATAACATATATATTTTATAAAACATATATGTTATATATATTAGGTATTAAACTTAAATCTGGCCTTTATAAAAAATTGTAGGCCTTTAAAAAAATCCACATCTTGGATTAAACAAACATTTTCTATAAGGATAAATTGGCATGAAACCACAAATTATAATTTCACCACAATTTTCATTATTTCTATAGTATACTTCTCCTCCTTTCTAGACATTTTGGAAGGGCTACAATCCCCAGCCCTCGCTGACACACTTTTGTGTGCGTGACACACTTCTGTGAACGTGGGAGGACAGCAGACTCCAGGAGATTATATAAAGACATCCAGGATGTCATTTGTTCAGAGCTTTGACCTAAAACACTAACACAGGACAAAAACACGTCTCCTTTAATATTCACTAGGCCACAAGGTCATTTCAAACTCTACTTGCTTTTAGCCTACTAACTTTAAAATCCAAAAATGCAGAAGTGACATGGACAGGAAACCAATCAATGCACATGTAAATGTGCGTATTTTATGAACAGGTGAAGGACGCTGCATGCGTGCAACTATGATGCAGTCCAGCGGGTATTTTTATGAAAACTCCTATTATATGACTAGGATATAATATTTATGATAATTGCAAGTGCGTGCCAAGGCTGCCTGAATAATGAAAGCATCTCTCGCTCAGACGGTTCATCTATGAAAACCCGCATATGGTGGAGGGAGCTTCACCAGCACCATGGCAACAGGCGATGGAGGTGGTCTGTGACGGGGAGTCGGGCTAAAGCAATATGAAGAAAGGCACCAGGAACCCTTCAAATCAGCTTGCAGAAGACGTCACCAGCGAGCTCAGACTCCTCTTTTGAAAATCCATTGAGACTACATGATCAAATATCTGTTAGTTCAGCAGAGCAAACCACACTCTATTGACTCTCCATCCACAGAAAACTCACAAACCTGCTACAGTTTTCAGTAATGGAGCTGCTTGTAAGTGACTGCGATGATTTGCTTGACTCTCGCTGGCGACAATCAGGCCTGCAGTGCTGCTAAATATAGAAACGCATGTATTGATTCAAATATACACTTGGTTTGCATAACAATACAGGATGCTATTACTATTGGACAGAGGCGCCTGTGCTGGAATTCTGAGCATATTTTATGGACAGGAAAAATTGTCAGGTTAACTTGCATTGCTTTCATTGACTGACAAGAAGATTGTTGTCGGAGTAAGAATAAACAGGATGAATCTGACAAAATCTTTACAGAATGAGTCCAAGCACTATTTCATCCAAAAAATACAGTAAAAGCAAAGAAATTATGTTTTGTACATATTTATATATATATTTTTTTAAGTTCCATTTTAGGGCCATTAAGATTATATTGCATTGTGATGCACTTTTTACTGTAGAGTGTGATTAAGCAATATAGTGTGATCAATATCTACAGGTACATCTCAATAAATTAGAATGTCGTGGGAAAGTTCATTTATTTCAATAATTCAACTCAAAATGTAAAACTTGTGTATTAAATTTAGTGCACACAGACTGAAGTAGTTTAAGTCTTTGGTTCTTTTAATTGTGATGATTGTGGCTTACATTTAACAAAAAAAAACTACAAATCTCAACAAATTATAATCCTTCATAAGGCCAATAAAAAAATAAAAACAAAAAAAAATTAGTGAATTGTTGTCCTTCTGGAAAGTATGTCAATTTACTGTACATGTACTCAATACTTGGTAGAGGCTCATTTTGCTTTAATTACTGCCTCAATTACGTTCTGACATCGAGATGATCAGTTTGTGGCACTGCTGAGGTGGTCTGGAAGCCCAGGTTTGTTTGACAGTCGCCTTCAGCTCATCTGCATTGTTTGGTCTCTTGTTTCTCATTTTCCTGTTGATAATAGGCCATAGATTCTCTCTGGGGTTCAGGTCTGGTGAGTTTGCTGGCCAGTAAAGCACACAGGCACCATGGTCATTTAACCAACTTTTGGTGCTTTTGGCAGTGTGGGCAGGTGCCAAGTCCTGCTGGAAAATGAAATCAGCATCTTCAAAAACGCTGGTCAGCAGAAGGAAGCATGAAGTGCTCCATAATCTCTTGGTAAATGGGTGCAGTGACTTTGGTTTTCAAAAAACACAATGGACCAACACCAGCAGATGACACTGAACCCCAAATCATCACAGACTGTGGAAACTTAACACTGGACTTCAAGCAACTTTGGCTATGAGCTTCTCCACCCTTCCTCCAGACTCTAGGACCTTGGTTTCCAAATTAAATACAAAACTTGCTTTCATCTAAAAAGAGGACTTTGGACCACTGGCAACAGTCCAGTTCTTCTTCTCCTTATCCAAGGTAAGATGCTTCTGACGTTGTCTGTGGTTCAGCAAATGCCTTGACCCAAGCCTCAGTCCATTTCTTGTGAACTTCACTCAAATTCTTGAATCGATTTTGTTTGACAATCCTCATAAGGCTTCGGTTCTCTCGGTTGGTTGTGCATCTTTTTCTTCCACACTTTTTCCTTCCACTCAACTTTCTGTTAACATGCTTAGATACAGCACTCTGTGAACAGTCAGCTTCTTTGGTAATGAATGTTTCTGGCTTACCCTCCTTGTGAAGGGTGTCAATGATTGTCTTCTGGACAACTCTCAGATCAGCAGTCTTCCCCATGATTGTGTAGCCCAGTGAACCAAACTGAGAGACTGTTTTGATGGCTCAGGAAACCTTTGCAGGTTTTTTGAGTTGATTAGCTGATTGGCATGTCACCTTATTCTAATTTGTTGTGAATTGGTGGGTTTTTGTTACATGTGAGTAGAGTTGTTCCGATTCCGATACTAGTATCGGAAATATCTCCGATACCACAACAAATTCTGGCATCGGCATCGGCGAGTACATGAACCCATATACCGATCCGATACCATTTTCTTAAAAAAGACCTAGTTATGACCGCAAGCTTTGCATAACCGCTGCACGGTTCTTCTTCGCTGCTCAAAATGCATTGAAAACACAGGAAGTTGTGCTGTGTTGCCACAAGCAACCCCTGTTTAGAGCAGTGAAGAAGAAATGAAAACGCGTTAGCAGCCCTTATCTATATATGACTGGATCACTCATCACATTCTAAACTGCCAAAAGACAGTGAAGCCGCTACTATATTATAGATCAGTGGTTAGCAGTATGTCTCTGTAGTACCGGTAGTTACAGACTCTCGAGTATATTCAGTACCGGCAACTGCGTTCAGTCGCTTCCGTGTAAGTCAAAACGCAGGGCTCCAGACAGTAGCCGAATATATACTAGTGTCTGTGAATATTAAACTGCAAAATACTATTTAAATATTACTCCCGCAAAATCTACATCTCTGTGGGTGACTGGCACAGATGCGCGAGAGCTCGCTGTTTTGTAGTCTCTGCTGTGTGTCATGAGGACACGAACGCATAAACCGTCACTTCATGAGAATTTACCGTTTCATTTGAGAATACTGTCATATCATAAACACAGACACTCAAAGATCTTCATGGCAGCCCATTAAAATAAATGTTTGGTTTACATGAGTAAATTGACAATATATAAAGCTACTGTTGTAGCCTACAGTAATAATAATACGTCTCTATAATAATAATAATTATGCCTAGATGGTTGCTTGTTTTTTACTTGTTTTGTTGTAAAGAGATTATCTGATTAATAGATCTTTTTTGTTGCAGTTTTTTTATACAGTTATATTGTAAAACTTAAATACCTTTTTTAGTTTGCGGTGTTAGATTTTTGGCTGCATTTGAAGTTCTTTTTTGCATAAGAAAATAAATAATACTGTCAAATTCATGTTAGATAATAAAAATACTGTAATAAATACAGTAGTTCACCATGTATTTGTTCATGTTTTATTGAGGGATCTGTCTGAAGCACACCATAAAAAAATTCTAGCAATTTACACAGGGCTAGTAGTATATACAGCTGTATATACAGATATACACCCAGGTATCGGATCAGTACTCGGTATCGGCCGATACCCTGAGCCCAGGTATCGGAATCGGTATCGGGAAGAGAAAAAGGGTATCGGAACATCTCTACATGTGAGCCAAAATCATCCCAATTAAAGAACGAATGACTTAAACTACTCCAGTCTGTTTGCACTGAATTTATTTAATACACAAGTTTCATGATTTGAGATGCACCTGTATACACACAGACACTGACTCTGATAACTGAATGCAGTTTAGGTGTCTCGAGTCCTTCGGAGTCCGTCACAATTAGCAGCGTTTTATTCAATACCATCTGGTATCTGAAGACTGAGTCACTCAGATGAATATTATTCTGATGTTACTGCTGCTCTCACAAACTAACATGAGAAATGACATGCTAAATTCTTCTGGAATACACTCGCACTCGACTGAATCATAATCGATTCTCTTCCATAAAAGGGCAAGAGGGGAGCCGATGACCTCACTTCCTGTTGAGTTTACTTTCAAAGCATGTCACTTTACCTTGAATAAAATTAAAATATAAAACTTTTCATTTCATCTAGCCGCCAAGACAACATTTCTCGTTTTAATAGAGTTTAACTTAATGTACTTAAAATACCTAAAACAGAAATAAACTAATTTAAACACTATATCAACATAGGCACGACAAAATTACTAAATCTTTAACTAAAATTTAAATGACAACTGTAAATACAAAGATAAAACCTGATTCAAAACATTAATTAAAACTACACTATTATCCCAAATATCCTAAAATAACACCATTTAAAAGAAATGTATCCAGGATCATGAATTATGAAAGTGAACAGGGTCAGTTTGATTTCATGTACAGTATAATTTCGTCTACAAAATTTGAAGTTCATCAAAAGAGGTGAATTAAGTGAATTAAGTGTTTTTCAACATTCAGCTCAATGCCCTTAATTTGGCATAATAAGATGATGCTTTCTGACTGATGTTATCTTTCCAAACATGCTTGTATTCTTGTGTAATCATACACAGCAAGGCAGTATGCTTTTAATACAGCGTGACGTCCGTCCTGTCTTCACCCACACTTAACTCCATCAGATTATTTCAGCACATTTACTCCTGAGCACTATCTATTAGAAGCTGTTTATCAGATCAGCAGCTCCAGGTACATCAGTCAAGATCATCACTGAATAAACATGTTTAGAATATTAATGCAAACACACAAAGTGAAGGAAGAATCCGGAACAGTTCAAATGAAAAATCATCCATACTTGGATGAAAATGGCTAATTTAAAGTGGGACATCTCTCTGGGCCAGACTCTGAGGCGATGTGAGCATTTGGCTGTCGGTGATCCATCTGGACAAAAGACTCAACCTCAGACTTTGGGAAGTGACACCACACTAGAGAAAAGTTTGTTTCTGATGAGATGTAAATCTTTAACGTCTGGTTTTAATGCTCAGGATGCCTAGAGCTAAAAAGGGTGACATTTTTAACGTAAAAATACTTTTAATGTCATTGGCAGGAAATCCCACGACTTGTGTTATTATCATCAACTAAAACTAAAAACACTAAAATATATTAATGTTAATTAAAAAAAGTTAAACGTTACATTTTATAAATAAAAAATCAATTTAATGTCAATTTAATGCATGAGAATATTAGAAATATATATTAGAGAAATATTCATTTGCATTTATTTCCAAATAGTTAAAGGCAAAAAAAATGAATTAAAAAACGAATAAAAATTACTAAAAACTAAAAAGACATGTTCATCAAAACAAAACAAAAACAAAACAAAATTCCTATTAAAATTAAAATTAGAATGCAAAATACATAAATAAAATTGTATTTAATGTTAATTTAAATTAAATTAAATTAAATTAAATAGAATATTAAAAACTTATTAAAGAGATATTTAAAAAGAATTGTTGCAGAGGCAAAATGTATCATTTTCATAAAATTTAAATATTAAATGAAGACTTTTATTTTGAAGATTTTATAAAAACTAAATAGACATTTAATAAAGACAACAAACTAAATGAAAGCTTTAACTAAAATGAAAAAGAAATACAAATATATAATATAAATACAAATGAAATACTAATAAATAGTATAGCAATAATACTAGAATAACAGTGCAATGGACAAACAGGTTAGCAAACACAGCACACAAAACTGGGACGCACTTGTGGGGAGAAAAAAAAATAGTAACATATATCAAAAAACTTCAATCAGACTGCACTGGATTTTGATTTGAGAAACTTTACCTTATTCTGATCTGTCCAGTAGAGGAAGTATCCCTGCGGATCGACGCGCAACGTCACTGGAGTCACTGTAGATGAATCCTAAGCAGAAAAAAATGACATTAAGTATAAATACACAGCAGAATTGGTGTAAAAATGGTCAAATTCACAATGTGCATTAAGCTCGCATGAAAAGATGAAAATGGTATTTTGTTTTGAAAAAGGGCTGGGAAAAGGGGAAATGAGTAAGGACAATAAAAAAAAGAACTTCAAATGGAAATAAAACAAAATCTGCAGTTTTATTTCTGATACATGCAAAGGCAACATTTAACTTTTTTTATTAACTTGACATATTAAAATAACTCTATGGCAAGAACTTGCTATTGTTAGACAACAATTTGGGACAATATGGATCTAAATGCAAGATGTCATTATTATTGGTCTGTAATGTCATATATTTAAAGGGCATATATGTGCTGAAAGGTTCCTTTACACTTGCATATAGAGCAGGATTATAATTAACTAAACCAAATTAAACCAAAATAAATAAAAATAGCTACTTGAAAAAAAAAAACTTTAAATGAAAAAAAGAATAAGTCAAATATAAAAATTAAATATATAAAACATATATTTATATTTAGTTTCACTGGAAGCAATAAAATGACGAAAATAAAAAATGAATAAATAGAAAATAATAAAAACTATATAGATTAATAAAATATTAACACGACAAAATTACTAAAATAAATACAAATAAAACAAAATTCTAAATATTAACAAAATATAATAATAGTATGTACTAAAATAACCATGGCTTAGACAAATAGATGGAATAAAACCCATTCAAGTTGTAACAACCATTCCACATTAAGGGCAATATGTAACACAATAAAATAATAGGGAAGGGACACCATCCAACTCTTTTGGACAGAGTTTGCAAAATTTGCAAACCAATCAATTCATAACATAAAATATTTAGAGAACAAAAAAAAAAAAAAAAAACATCCCACCACCATGCAGTATTACCATTTAAATCAAAACCATGTCCATTCAGTCCTTCAATATGCACCTCCCTGAAACACACACTGGGGCAAGAATATAAATATTCTATACTGAAGCTAATGAAAAAAACTCTTGTCCAGCAACGAATGATCTGATATTCCATGCACAAAAATGTTAATTCAGTTCGATACCACAGTGTTGATGGAAAACTCCTCAAAAAGCAAGAAAAAACTTAATCCAAATAAAGTTGCAAGGAGAAGAAGAAAGAAAAATGACAATTTTTGTTGTTGATGTTGGCGTAAAGTCTGTACAAAATTCAAAGATTCCAGATAACAGCCCAAACAATAATTAAAGACCAGGGACAAAGCTGAATGCCAACTCAAACCCTCCTTTTCCCACACTGGAACTGTTACAAAGTCCAATTTTGATGTCAAATTGTAGAATATAACTCATAAAATTAAATAATAATAATAATAATTTTAAAAAAAGAATAAAAACAATATAGACTCGTAAAATAAAACATGCAACCAAATTACTAACACATTAATTTAAACTAACATCTCAAAATCTAATAAAAGCTAATAAATAAAAATGGATTAAAAACTATCTAGATTTATAAAATTTTATAAACTAAAATAAAATTATATCAGTGAAATGAAAGTAATATTTTAACTTAAAATAAATTTAAAATATTAAATAAAGCTAATAATATATACAAAAACAGCAGTGGTTTGGAGCAAGTGGATGAAATAAAGTCCATAAAAATCTAATTTTGATATCATATGGCAGAATATAACCCATAAAGTTCAATAATAATAATAACATTTTTGTTAGTTGAAATTAAATACTTAAAAAAAAAATGAATTCATATATAAAAATATTTCTCACTTTCATTTAGTTTAGCTTGAAATACAAAAACTAATAAATAAAAATGTAGTCAACATTTGAAGTGGATCAAAACCTTTCATCTTGAATCCAAAACCAAAAGCGTTTTTTTTAAGACAGCTTCAGTGGTGGACAGTAACGGAGTAGCTTTACTTGGTTACTGTACTTAAGTACATTTTTCAAGTATCTGTACTTTAATCATTATGAAAATATAATTATATTTTCCTTAAAATGTTGTTCCTAACTTCAGGCCTTATCATCATGTCATATATAACTGTGATGTTCTGTAAAACCACAAACTTTAAAACACTTTAAAACACAAGTCCATATCAGCAACAAAAATATATCTTGACTCCATATAGTGGTTATTTTGAAAAAAAATCCCAGGTATTTTGAGCAGTAGGATTATAAAAAAAAAAAAAAAAAAAAAAAGTGCTAATATAAAATTAAATTAGCCTATATAAAATTGCAAACATCTATCTTTCAGTACTTTTTTACTTAAATACATAACAAATTGAGTACTTTTGTACTTTCACTTGAGTAAAATTGAAAAAGGAGTACATTTACTTTTACTGGAGTAATATTTTATCATACGTATCTGTACTTTTACTCAAGTTTATTTATTTAATTTAAACTTTTTATTCATCAAAGAGTCCTGAAAAAAGTATCACAGATTCCAAAATAATATTTGGTAGCACAACTATTAATAGTTCTAATAAATAATAAATCATCATATTTTCATGATTTCTAAAGATCATGTGACACTGAAGACTGGAGGAATGATGCTGAAAATACAGCAAATAGATTATATTTTAAAGGATATTAAAATAGAAACCATTACTTTATAGATTTTATTTTGATAATTTAGAATTATTACTGAAATACAACCTTTTTTGTTTGAAACAGTTCATTGAACAATAATAAATGAAGTACCTGAAGCTGACAATGAAGTAAATGTATAATAATTAGCACAGATGATTAATTTAGCGCTGTAAACGCGCGTGTGAGGACCAAACACAGCAGAAAGGTAGGAAACTTCACTCCTCTTATTATTTCTCTTTTACTATAGCGATTTATTTTTAGATACGTGATCTGAGTCTTTCATAAATTTGTAGAGTTATTAGAGTATAGAGTTATTAGAGAAATGGAGTTATTTTTTACATTCTTTGGTGGAAGTTTTCAGATCGGCACTTCGGAGCCTGTTCGCGTTTAGGTTGATTCAGATCGGCGCTTCGGAGCATGTTCGCGACTCGGTTGATTCAGATCGGCACTTCGGAACCTGTTCGCGACTCGGTTGATTCAGATCGGCACTTCGGAGCCTGTTCGCGACTCGGTTGATTCAGATCGGCACTTCGGAGCCTGTTCGCGACTCGGTTGATTCAGATCGGCACTTCGGAACCTGTTCGCGACTCGGTTGATTCAGATCGGCACTTCGGAGCCTGTTCGCGACTCGGTTGATTCAGATCGGCACTTCGGAACCTGTTCGCGACTCGGTTGATTCAGATCGGCGCTTCGGAGCCTGTTCGCGTCTCGGTTGATTCAGATCGGGGCTTCGGAGCCTGTTCGCGACTCGGTTGATTCAGATCGGCGCTTCGGAGCCTGTTCGCGACTCGGTTGATTCAGATCGGCGCTTCGGAGCCTGTTCGCGACTCGGTTGATTCAGATCGGCGCTTCGGAGCCTGTTCGCGTCTCGGTTGATTCAGATCGGCGCTTCGGAGCCTGTTCGCGACTCGGTTGATTCAGATCGGCGCTTCGGAGCCTGTTCGCGACTCGGTTGATTCAGATCGGCGCTTCGGAGCCTGTTCGCGACTCGGTTGATTCAGATCGGCGCTTCGGAGCATGTTTGAGATTTTTTTAAATTCAGATCTGGACATCGAAGCAGGAAGTGTTTGTCACACAGTTAATTGGTGATAAATGAATATTTGGACTTGAGGCTTTTTTTTTTTTTACCTGTCGATTCAGCATGGACCCACACACAAAGGTGGACACACTCGAGACTTAATCATCTTCATCCATTGTTATTAAGGACGTTATTCATAACTGTACTGAAAATAAGTAAATATTGTTAGCTGATGCTAACTGTCTAGCTAACAAGCTTGCTGGTGCTAACTTGAGGTGATTTTTATAAATAATGTCCAAATATTTGTATTCAACCACCTATATATATATATATATATATATATATATATAGAGAGAGAGAGAGAGAGAGAGAGAGAGAGAGAGATTACATCTAGGGACAAACGAAAGGTTGTGATGTTCAGAACATGGTAACTACAGTAATTATCAAAGAGGGTAAGAGATGCACCCCGTTTGGCCAGGGGTGTTTTTACACCCCAGACAAGGTTTGAGAAGGAAAAAACCATTACGAAAATATACTTATATTTTCCTTAAAATTGTCAGGCCTTATTATCATGTTATATATTACTGTGATGTTCTGTAAAACAACAAACTTTAAAATACTTTGTTCTTACTGGTGAAGATCAGATGGTCATCTCTGTTTTCTCTCAGGTACATCACAGTGTAAGCTTCACAGTGAACATTACTCTCATCAGCGTAGTCCATATCAAGAACAAAAATATAATTTTGACTCCATATAGTGGTTATTTTGGAAAAAATCCCAGGTATTTTGAGCAGTAGGATTATAAAAATAAAAAATGTGCTAATATAAAATTAAATTAGCCTATATAAAATTGCAAACATCTATCTTTCAGTACTTTTTTACTTGAGTACATAAAAAATTGAGTACTTTTGTACTTTCACTTGAGTAAAATTGAAAAAGGAGTACTTTTAATTTTACTGGAGTAATATTTTACTATACGTATCTGTACTTTTACTCAAGTACTTGATTTGTGTACTTCGTCCACCACTGGACAGCTTTGATGAACTTTTTGATCCACTTCAACTGTTGATTGTGTATAGACGTAAAAAATGACAAAAAAAAAAAGTATTATATTCAAATAATTAACAAAAGCTTTTACTAAAATAATAGTGGCTCTGAGCAAACGGACGGAATAATACCCATAAAAGTCAGAATTTGGTAACATATGATCTGTGCATGCAACTGCAGGAGTTATTTTAAGTGCACTAAATAAAAAGCAAAAGTCTTGTGTAAGTCGACGTCATGTTTCTGTGGGAGGTGAAGACTAATCTTGCAACACTTGGGATTTCTGTAGCAATGCACTTGAAAACATGTTTCTCGATACAGACCAAAATTCTCGGGACGGACCAAAATTTGAGTTTTGACTCAGAGGTTGCATAAGCGCTCTATATCTGTGTGATTCGTGCTGGTTTTGCACCTGGTGGAAGTCACATCACTCAAGTCACAGCTCTGTTTAAGCAGAACCAACTTCTCCTCCGCCGAGCGAAGGGGAGGATTTAGCGTCCTCTCCACAGAGATCTGTAATTGATCGTGTTATTTTGGTTCTTGCGTGGGTCTGCCCACATCTAAGTTGGGCGGCGCGGCGTGTCTTCGCTAATGTAAGGCAAGACGGGAATTCAAAGCATGAAAGTTGCCATAGCAACAAGCCAACATTTCCCGTTTTATTTGCAGAGAAAAGCTTTTAAATGTCAACATTTTCAGCATAAGCTCATGTCAAGCTGCACGGCATTATTGTGCTGATGGCAGTCAGACTCCTCCAGACTCACACCTACTTCATGATTACAGCTTCGAAAAGAGCACGGATACATCCATAAGATGGGATTTTGTTCCTCCTTTTAATCCTGCAAATATAAAACCGAGATGCGATGTTTCAGATATCTTTAAAAAATGGTAGGTGTAGGGAGAACGTATGCTAAATATTCAACAAAACCCCTAATTTCTCAACATCTGGTACAAAATAAAGCAGCTGCAACATCAGAAACAAATTAAATCATGTATTTGATTTAAAATACAGGAAATGTTTGATATGCATCATCGGTAAAGTCTTTAAATTCCTTCATTTAGAGCAGCATGGAGCTTTTCCCTCGCAGAAAACTCTCTTTAAATTTTTTACTTTTACAACATCTCAAATCATCATTTGTTTTTTTTTTCAAATGCATTATAAAACCCATGATAATTATGTTTATTAATCTTATTTTGTTGTGTTGAAATGAGATAGAAAATGCCGGTATCAGATTAAACTTGTGATAAGTGATGTTTTAAATGAAACAAATGCAGAAAATTGTATCAGATTTGATATTAATTGGTATTTGATTGAATTTGTAACACTAACAAAACAAACCAGCTTTTTTTGGACAAAATTTATAACAGAAGTTTCTCAAATGAATGTCTTTAGCTATATAATAGACAAAAGTCCTGATGTTACCAACATGAACAAATGTTTTACCGTAGATCATTTGAATAAAACCAAAAAAAAGTCTAAAAGAAATGCTAGAAAAAAGCTATTGGACTTTTTTCTTACACTAACATCATAAACCAGATTTTTTTGGACAGAATTTATAGCATATGTTTCAGAAACTAATGTATTTAGCGTTCATCAACAAGTGTTGTACTCTGGATAATTTTAGTAAAATTAGAGTTGCACTAACATATAAACCAGCTTTTCTGGATAGAAGAAATCTAGCAGCACTTTCTAAAATGAATGTAGCCTGTTTGATTAAAGCGAAATATAAAAGTTATTTTTGATCATTTTTATAGCATTACATAACAGACCAGAGTCCTGATGTTACCAACATCAACACATGTTTTACTTTAGATCATCTACAGAACAAGATTCTCAGAATCTCTTGATCAAGATATGTGTGAAATAAAGCAAAAGTGTCCAGAAATTAGTCATTAAGACCCGTATTGTTCATTCATATGATAATATTATACATTATAATAATATTATTAATAATATATGTATTATTATTATACACAATATAATGGGGAATATGCTAAAAATTGTAAGAATTTATAGCAGCAGGTTCTAAAATGTATGTATGATATAATTAAAATGACCAAGAATGGCTTTTACATTGAATGTTAAAGCATTAAAAGTATAGGTGTTACCAACATCAATAAATGTTTTACTTTGCCTAATTTACAACACCACGTCAAATTCTCTTAATATTTAATGTGGCAAAGAGAACAGTCAAAATGCATTTGAGAATGTATGTTAATATTTCTTGTTCTGCTGATAATTTGCAATGAAAATATTGTTTAAATGGTAGAAAAATGGTATCAGACTTAAATGCATTTCCTAGATTTAAACCAAAGAGCTAATAAACCATTTATTTTATTTTTTTGTAATGAACAACAATTTTAATTATTAAAAAAATGCTGAAAATGATATCAGATTTAATGAACTAATATATATATATATATATATATATATATATATATATATATATATATATATATATATATATAAACTAATACTAATATATAATACATATATATATATATACACACACACACACACACACATATAAATATATATAAATACTAGCAATTTCTAAAAGAAAACTCCTTCCACATTAATTTTATTTTCAGTGTATGGAGAACGTGCTAAATATTCAACAAAACCCTTCATTTCTCAACATCTGGTATATTTAGCATATGCAATAAAAAAAATGTGTATGCTTTAAAATACAGGAAATATTTGACATTTACCATATGCAAAGTCTTTAAATTCCTTCATTCAGAGCTGCAGGGAGTTTTTCCTCGCAGAAAACTCTCTCATCCAACAGGTGAATGTGTGTGAGATCTTCAGCACTCAATCACTGCTCATGCAGCACGCGCTACAGAATGCGACACATTATCTAACAAACTGCACGCTTGTTTAAAGGCTTCATATTACAGACACAGAGTGAGCAATCGCATATGAGCTTGTTGCATTAGTGCAGTCAGGTTATCAGTGACAGAGAGATGCAGTGACACATTACTGCACACAAAGTGACCTGATGTCATCCTCGAGGCTCGAGAGTCTGTGCTGATGGACTTGGGAAGTCAAAGCATCGATAGAGATCAATGGAGAGCTGATTGAGAGGCTCTGCGGCGTTTGTTGCGTTCATGCTGGGCTTGTAAACAATGCAACATCCGCGCGAGCGATCATACAAACCGCATTCACCACACAATCATCACATGCATTCATACTCTGACTGGAAGACGTCAAACATACACAAACACACACACACACACAGGCTGATGGTGACTTACCTCATCCCATTTCATAAATCTACTGCCTCGCTTCAGACTCTCGGACACGCGCACCGGCTTGAGTTGAAGCGCATGAACGCCAGGCTGAGCTCCAGCCATTCAAGCTTCAGCATTTACACCCAAAGCCAAATAAAAAACCAAGGGTCTCTCTCTTTCTTCTCCCGGAAGAAGCCCAAGCGGAGCGCGCCGGATGACCGCGGAACAGCTGTGGTGAATGGAAACGCTTTACGCGCTCGGATGCTCATTTGGAAGCGTTCAATTCATGATGCTTGACTGGACTGAACGCGCAGATCTGAGGTTCAGAACGAAAGGAGTGATCGAAGACGGGGAGCAAATGAGCAGCGGAGAGAAAGAGCGATCATAAATGATGGAGAGAGAGAGAGAGAGAGAGAGAGAGAGAGAGAGAGAGAGAGACGTTGACTCATGCGCGCACTGAGATCCAGCGCCTCCTAGCGCGCGCTACGTCCCTCCCCTGCTGGAGCAGCTGGCACAATTAAATATTTCTTAACACCTGTGCAAAGAAAAAACAGCCAGGACACACGCGCGGATTTTTTTATTTTATTATTTTTATTTTATTTTATTTACTTTTTTGCCATCTAATAAAGTCCTGTAAAAATCAGCTAAATGAGCTGTTATAGGAGCAATAGCCATGTGGTCAGCGCTGTGTCATGTGCCATGGCTCTGAAGATAAGAAGGGGTTTGTCACAGCTCCAGACTAATTAATGACGTCATCGGGGGCTTGTCGACTTTGACTCGACTTTCATTACATAAAAGTCGACTTTAAAAAAAAAATCAGAAGTTAATATAAGGTTTATGTAATATATCTCTTTGTAACTTAGGTTAATCAAAATGTTTATTTTTTTATTTTTTTTGTTGAAATGCACAATAATACAGTATGCTGCAAGAGGAAACGAAAATCATATATCTTTTATAAATACATATAAAAAAAGAAGAGAGCCTATGATTGCCATCAAGATATTTCATGACTAAATGTTATGGAAAATCAATTTAAATAGCAAAATAAATAAATAAATAAATAAATAAATAAATAAATAAATAAATATAATAAATGTGTGTGTGTGTTAATTAATGAAAAGTTAATTAAAGTTTAAATGCAAAAGAATAATATGCTCTTTTTTTTTTCTTTTTGCCATTGTGATTAAAAAAAAAAAATCTTCTGGAAAAAATTAATTGTTCCCAGACAACTTTGTTGATTGAAATTTAGAGCAACAACATAATTATTTATACAACAGTATTATTTTTTTTTTTTTTTATGTGATCACGATACAGCTCAAATCCAAAATATAATGCATGCTTGAAGAACAAACAGGCATCAAAACATTAAAATCTACTGAGGGGAAGCAAAAGCTGTGTAACTGGCACAGAAGGAAGTACACTGAATGAACAGGACAAAATACATCATCTGCTTCCAGTATAGACCAGTTCAGATGGAGGAGGATAATAAATCCACTCATGCACTGATACTGACTGACAAAGACAGCCCTGGCTCATCTCATGTGGCAGTCTTTCTTTCTTTCTTTCTTTCTTTCTTTCTTTCTGTCTTTCTTTCCTCTTCCACATCTGGGAATCTGAATCCTATAAAGTTCACCCCTGAATGCAATCATGCATCTCATAATAATGTCTCATCATCTTTCATCTCTTACAAACTAATCTAAAGGCTTATTTATCTCAAGCAAAACAATAGGGCATGCAGATTTTACATTTCTAGAAAAATAAATAAACATAAGTGTGATCTTTTTTTTCACATAACTGCAGAAAAATTTTTTTAAAACTGATCTTTGATTAGGAAAAAACCTCATCTGAGCATTCGTGTTGTATATTATTTATGAAGCATTTATGAGTTATACTGTGATGTGTTATGTAAGGCTGTCCCTGAACAGAGCTCACATATACAGGAAATAACATAACTTCATAAAATCCACCTTTAATTCACATTGTGTGGGACAGATTAGATAACACCCCCAACATAGCAGAAATTCCTCAGGAGGCTTTTGAAAATACTTATATAGACACATAATAATCAGCAATATATTTGATAAAATAAAAACATACAATTGTAAAAACATTTTATATCATTATATACATTGAAAATATGTTTTAAAATATTTTATAAGTGTGTATGGTTTGTGTGTGTGTGTGTGTGTGTGTATATATATATATATATATATATATGCAACACTTAAATATAGATAAAAAATATTAAAAGCTATATTAGTAATATAAAAATATTGTATTTGTATATTTATAATAAAATTAAATAATACAAAATGTTATATATATATATATATATATATATATATATATATATATATATATATATATATATATATATATATATATATATATATAGTGTGGGGGCCGTCAAACTATTAATCGCGATAAATCGCATCCAAAATAAAAGTTTTTGTGTACATAATATATGTGCTTGTAGTTATATGTATTTATTTATATGCATATAAATTATAGCATGCATAAATATTTAACAAACGTAAATTTTTCTTAAATATATACATGCATATGTGTGTATTTATATAGGCTGTACATAAATATACACAGTACACGCACATATGTTATGTAAACAAATTATTTTGGCTGCGATTAATCGTTTGACAGCACTAATTTATTAGGCTTATAGCTATTACAAAATACAATTTCTAATGTATTACTTATATAGCTATTATGTTTTTATATATATTGACAAAAAATGTTGAACATGATATTTGAGCTATAATATGAATTATGAAACACTGAAGATTACGGTAGTGGTTCACAGTGCAGAGGTGCTGCTTCCTGCACATCTGTCGAGTTCTGCTGCTGTACTTCCTGCTTGTGTTGAATCATGTGTCCCTGCAGCAGCAGCAGCAGTAATATGGCGGGACAGAGAGTCAGTCTGAGACGTGCTGACATGCTGAAACATGACAGAAGCTCCAGCTGGATGTGTGCTGTGTTCCTGACGCTCGCGGCTCGACTGATCGCTCGGACGGACGCTAGTGATGTGCTGACGGTGACCGACGCCAACTGGACGCTCATCCTGCAGGGCGAGTGGATGATCAAATTGTGAGTGCAGTATGTGTGGTGTGATCTGATCTCACCTGATCACGAGCTGCAGGATTCGTGTGTCGATAGCGCTGCGAATCGATGACGCTTTGATCTGCCGCGCGCGGCAACACTTTATACTGATACAATGTATCAAAATAATAACAATAACTGTCTGCCTGGCGGTGACGCGTATGTTGTGTTATAACCGGAAGTGTTCATAAATATATATTTTTTGGCGCAATAATACTTATAAATGCAAGCAAATCGTCTCAAATCGTCATGTAATGCATTAAGCATCTATATGCACCAATATTGTGGATGTAAATCGTGGCCTACAGTATAGGCTACATGTTCACTTCAGGGTCACACCCACCTTTAGGTTCACTAGGCACCGGGTTTAGTGCATGCATGTAATAGAATCGATCTGTTTCATGTGTTTTATCAGTTATGCCCCGTGGTGTCCGGCGTGCCAGCATTTACAAACAGACTGGGATAGTCTTGGAAGACAAGGTGAAAGTCTGGGAATATCAGTGGGCAGAGTCGACGTCACACAACAACCAGGTTTGACCATCGCTTCTCACGGTTTATGATACAGTTTTCAAATTAAAATGCAAATCATTTCAAGTCTATAAGGATCTATCCATCTATCTTGTGTGTGTGTGTGTGTGTGTGTGTGTGTGTGTAGTATATAGGAAATACAAATAGTGTAACAAGAATACATTTTAATATAATTTTTTATTTGAATGATTTTCGAACACACACACAGACTGTACGTATTATTGTTTTTCATTTATACTGTATCTTGTATTTTAAATAACAATATGCCAACACATATTTTTTTAAAGCAAGTGAATGAAATGCAATGCAACATCATCTTCACATTATGCAACAACCGAGTTAAAACTAAAGACTTCAGCAGTGACGCTAATATTATAAAACAGGATGTGGCACATTCAAAGCAAATAATTCTGTGCGTATGATACTCTCATCAACATGAGCGCCTTGTTTGCGTCCGGTCTGATCAACAGCAGTGTGTCTGGCATTTATATCAAACACTGCTGGATTGTTTGCACGCAGAGCTCTTTAAGTTTAGTCATGTGGCTGGAATGAAGTCCTGTGGGGCTTTAAAAGGAATTAGTCACTCATTTCAATTCCTCCTGCAGTTATTATCAGCTATATTTGATGTGTGCCATCGAGTGACATCACAAGCAGATGAAAGCCTTTATTATTAATACTGTACCATTATATCAGACTCATTTAGACGACTCCCTTCCAATGCTAATTGCATTTTAAATGCATTTAAGCGGCTAATGATGCGGGTGGAAGTGGAGTGTGTGGCTTTCGTGTGTTTCTGTGGAAATCTCAGTTGGCGGGGAGAAAACGCCTCTTACTGTCAGAAATCTGTCATGCTTTACTCTTATTACAGCGCTGCTATAGAGCGCTCACCGCCTTCCCATGCCGAAGGGATTTCTTTGGCCGGTATAGAGTTTGCTTGCTCTCCTATCTGCATCAATATATCCATCCTCTCTTCTTTTGTTCTGCAGGTCTGAGTGGGAGGTTTCTGGTTACAACACTGCCGACTATATTTCAGTAAGTCCTCAGACGGCTGAATTTATATTCCCTCAGGCATTATGGCAAAACTGGCTTTCAGAACGCTCTTTTAGATTCCATTTTTAGATTAAAATTAGCATGTACCAATTTAAAGTATACTATTGAACAACCAGTCTCATCCACAGTGCTAAAGATGGAAATTTCCGCAAATATGTTTCATCACGGACTATTGAGGATATCCAGGCGTATGTTGAGCAGAAGAAGTGGGCGACGGTTGAGCCGGTGCCTGGATGGAAGTCTCCATCCTCTCTCCTGTAAATACAACCTTTACTGTCTGGGAAAAAAAAGGCTGATGTGTTTGCTTACTGTATAAAATTAAGTTGTCCGAATTTAATGCATTTTGTATATAACTCCTTGTTTAAAACCCTTTGATTCTTTTACAGAATGTCAGGAATGGCTAATCTGTTTCGTCTGTCCGTGTATATCAGAGTAAGAAATATTTTCCATTTTGATCTGTGTTATTGTCTTCAAAAAAGCCAAAAGTGACAATTTGCTCTAAATTAGATGTATAAAAGAAACAGATTTGGAGGAATGTAGCATTGCATCACTTGCTCACCAGTGGATGCTCTGCAGTGAATGGGTGCCGTCAGAATGAGAGTCCAAACAGCTGATAAAAAAAAAAATAATAAAAAAAAACCATCACAACAAGTAATCCAAAGCACTCCAGTCCAAAAATAATGTCTTGACATCAATAAGACATTTAAAATTAAAGTCCATGATCTATAGTGACACTTCCTCCAATCAAAAAAGTGTTGTGGGGTGAATCAGGAGAGAAATCTGCACAGATCAAGCAGCGTTTACAACACTTATTTTAGCAACGGTTTAAAGATCAAAACATCCTAATTATGGATTTGTTTAATCTTTTCTCTTCTCTAAATGTTAACCGTTGAACTGGAGTGGTGTGGATTACTGTGATGTTTTTATCAGCTGTTTAGACTCTCATTCTGACGGCACCCATTCACTGCAGAGCATCCATTAGTGAGGAAGTGATGCAATGCTACATTTCTCCAAATCTGATGAAGAAACAAATTAATTGAATCTCAGATGGCCTTAGAGTGAGCACATTTTCAGCAAATTGTCATTTTCCGGTGAACGATTCCTTTAATTTCTATGTCTGAAGCTATATGTTTGACTATCTTTGAATTTGTTAACACTTAATAGTAGGATTCTATTTGTTAACATCAGCTTACAATGCATTTATTATCTCATTTTCTAATGTAAAATGTTATTGATGCTCTTAAGTCCTTTCTGGTCACTTTATGCTTTCACCTACCAAATGGAGTTTTATTAAATGAAGAAACCGGTTAAATCTGGATTTGATCTTGTCATTTTGTATTAAATATAATCCTATTTTGTCCATCCAACACAGCAAATCCACACGTACCTGACGAATACGCTGGGCATCCCTTCCTGGGGCTCTTACGTGATTTTTGCAATCATTACGCTCTTTATGGGACTGCTGCTCGGCCTGGTGAGTGTAAAAACATAATTTTCACAGTTTAGATGGGTTAATGTATTATTCATGCTCCAAGCCTAAAGTGAAATGCTTTACTCTTTGCATGAAAGTATCTCATGCATAAATATTCCTGCGGACGGAGCATCCGTGCCACAGATCTAAAAAGACCATTTACCAAAGGGAGCCAACAAAGTGCACTTGACTTCATCTATGAAGCAGATCGCACATACTGTACTGATACATGATGACTTGCAGCAGAAGGAATTATATAATACATTTTGAAAAAGAAGTTCCTTCATTATACAACAGCGAGTTGTGTAACACTGATCGATTCTGCGGCTCTTTTGAGGATCCGGTGGGTGGTTCTCGTATGTAGTGGATTAAACTTTCAAAAGTGAACTTCAGCTGCCGGGTTTGGGATAATTACTCAGTCTAATGGTCAATATATCTCAATTAGATGCTGGTTTTGATCGCTGACTGCATTTGGCCGTCCAGACCCAAGCACAGAGCAGACAAAACAGGTGAGATTAGAAACAAACTTATTATTTACTCTGCATTAATTATCTGAATTATGTTTTATTTTACTTCAGATATTTTAATGTAGAATATTGTTGTTTGAAACTTTTATCACTGTTTATTGCGCCTTATTTTTGGTATCATTTAACTTCTTGTTTAGCTTATTTAACATTAGTTTTACTAAATTGCATTAACTAACAATTGGGCTATATGCATTTGGTACAGTTTTTATTAATAAAATAAAATAAAATACAACTATACATTGTTAGTCCATATTAGTTCAGCTGCATTAAATATTAACAGCTTTTAATAAATTATTATTAAATAATTATTATCAAAAATTATTAAATAAATTATTATTTAATAAATTATTAATTAAATTATTATAGTGAATATTTAATCCCCAGTTTCAGTGTTATTTTTGTATAGTAGTTTTTATTTATATTTTTTGCATTAGTTTTTAAATGTTATATTTTACATTTTCATTTTAACTTTTGTTAAAGGTTTAGTTTTTTTTTTTTTTTTTTGTCTATGTAGTTTAGATATTTTACTACATTAAGTTAAACTAAATAAAGAAAATTGTTTATTTGGCAACTTAAGCTGAAATAAGTTTACTTAAAAAAATATATATATAAAAGTTTTTTTTCAGTTTTTTTATGTTGATGTTTATTTATTTTTTTAAATAACAGTTTACTTGTAGTTCAATTAATAATTCGAAAATTCAACTTTACTCGGCCAATAAATTGGATGGGTTATTGGACCTTCTGTAATATAAGGAATACTGAAATCATTTCGATCTTTGTTTCTGTGCAGTCGTGATAGTAAAAGAGGAAGTGTCTGAGGAAGAGGTGGAGGACATCCTCATGGAGGAGAAACATACGTCTGATCTGGACAACGAGAGCGAGCGAGTGTCTGGAGATGAGTCGACTGAAGAGGAAGGAGCGATGAGTGATGATCAGCCTCCGTCAGAGGGGGCAGCAGAGAGTTCAGTGAGGAAACGGAAACCACAGGCGCAGCACACTACTGAGGGAACATAATCTCACTGCATAAACCACTGTAGTCGCCCCAAAAACAAGACGAAACGGCCATATCTGTAGGATATGCAATGCAACGCCAGCTATCAGCTGATTCGTGCATCAAGAATGCAGATCATCGTTTGTTCATTCAATGCTTTCCTGCATTTGACCTGCTTCTCGCTGCGGTTCAATTCAGTTTAGTTTTCAAGAGTATTTGCTTCAATGTATTGCTGAAAGTTTGATGCCAAACACTGATAAACCTTCTTCAGTTTTTTTTCAGTTCACAGTAAAAAAAATACATACCCCACCTTTAACATAAAATTTTCCATAAGTGTCAAGCATATAAATGCACATAATTTAAGTTATAAATTATAAATGTTATGAAAAAAAGTTTACAATGTATTAGGATGAATCTCTCAAAAAAGGGGGAGAAAACTGGCATATTTCACCTAAAGAAAAAATACAGCCTGTTAATAAATAAATTGACATTAGTTCATGCTGATTAAGCACATACAGTATCACATGATCTCTTAAAAATCAGTGTGACGAAGGATAATGTGACACTGAAGACTGGAGTCATGATGCTGAAATTTCAGCTTTGCATCAAATAAATAAATTACATTATAAAAGGTATTAAAATATAAGTCAGTTATCTTAAATGATAATAATATTTCACAATATTGCTATTTTTACTGTATTTTGTATTCTAAAGTGAAAAAGGTGCAAGATACTAATATGCAAAATACAATTAAAGCGCAGTAATAAATCTATACATTCCTTTTTTCTATTGATAACTACTAAGGGTGGACACCAACATAAACAGTCACAACCCTCAGTAAACCCAAACCCCAAAGGAGGAGGATAAAAATGAAGTACATTTTCTATTTTTACTGTATTTTCAAATTAAATAAATGCAGCCTTGGGACTTCTTTCGAAAACATTGAAATATTTTAATTATTCCAAACTTTAATCTATTAATGTATTTTATGCATCATGGTAGTATTTGTTGTACTGCCTCGATGATTTTAATATTTTATTTTTATTTTTTATTTTTATTTTTTTTTTACAAATGAAAACTGTTAATGCATTACAGAAATGAGAATTTGGGATAAATGTACTTATCATAAAAAAAAGTCACAATGCAAAACTTTATTTTGGAGTGAAATACGAATGACGTTCTTAACAGGTTGAATGAGATTCATGCATTACACAGTTGTTTTACATGATTCCTTTACTGTTCTAGATTTGGTGTTTGCCACAACTCAAGACTGTTTTCAGAAGGACATGTTTTTAAAGTATGATAAATATGAAGAGTATTTTTGCACTATTGCATTCATCCACACATGATGTATTTAGTGTCGAATAGCACAAACTGTCCATACTTGTATTTCCATTAACACAGTGTATTATCAGAGGACGCTTTGTGTACCAGGTCTCAGGAAAAGTATTTCTCAGTGGTATGAATATGTTGTTTTGTACAGTGTAGATTTGTTGTGTAATCCCTGCAATTGCAAATTGAATTTATAATTTGCACACTAAAACTTTGTCGGTCTTTGGTATTAAAATCGGTGCAACCGATTGCAACACTCAATTGCATTTCATTTTTATACTACGGACAGATTGTTTGAATCTGTGTTGCAAATACATCTTGGTAAATCTTTTGTAAGCTGTAAACCAGCACAGAAACACCAGCACATCTGTTCTGTATGCTGAAAATACAATTTAACTGCGTGACAGATGTTGTGTAAGCTGTTCATAACTGCAGAGTTTGTGTTCATTAAATAGTTTGACTTGTTATAAAGTGTTTCATATTTTAGTTTATGTTAGCATTAAAAATGGCTTGGTTTCTGCATCCAAGCAAACATTGCTATTACCATTGTAAGCCCATTTCTGCCACTGCATAAGTTTCACAATTCTGACTTTATAACAGAGATTTTTTCTCTCAATTGTGACTTTATAACACGAGTTACAGTCTAATTTTTTTCTTGCAATTGTAAGTTTATATCACATAATTCTGAGAAAAAATGTCAGAATTGCAACTTCATGTCTCACGTTTATGACATTTTAACTCACAATTCCAAGTTTGTATCACGCAATTATGAGGGGAAAAAAATGCAAGAATTGTGATATAAAAAGTCACAATTACCTTTTTTATTCTTTATTCAGTGGTGGAAACGGGCTTCCATATTTACCTCAAGAAACCACAGGCAAAAAAATATTATTTTTCAACCACTGGTCAGTTTAGCGATTTTGGACTGTTTGGCTTTCCATAATGTGTTGTTTCAGATTAGTGGAAAGAAAACCAAAAATGTACTTTTAGTGTTGCTTTTACTGCACTTTTATCTGTCTGCATTTTCCATTATAATACATATTTTTATAGGCTCTGTTCTCCCCTTCTCCCCTTCTTACTTAGTTTTATTCCTGTATCTTTTCTGAACATTTATAGACCTGTAAGTTCAAATATGATTGTTTGATTTGTTGTTGTTTTTTTATTGATCACACTTTATCTATTTGCATCTGTAGATTTTAATGACACTTATTTTTATAGGATGTTTTTTCAAAATGAGTTTTCATCCTCACTTCTGCAGCACTTACAGTGTTATTCCTATTTATATTTTTTATATTTATTTATATTATATTTATATTTTATTCTGAAATCCCTTCTGTAAAACTTTTAACTCTAGTGTATCAACTGAAACAAGAAATTGGAGCATGTTAATCTCATGTTTATATTTATTTTCTGGAGAATATATAAAAATTAGTGCATCTTTTAACATTTCAATTGTAATACCTGTAACATATATATATATATATAGTATTTTTTTTTTCTTTTCTTTATCCAATCAACTAAGTATGGGGATTTCAATTAATTAAAGTGTTTACTCTATTAAAGCAGACATCTATAGAGGAAGAAACTGGAATAACCATTAAAATATGAATACTACATTTTCAAAAGATACAAGACTGTTTGAATAGAAGAAGAAAAAAAAAATTAAAGTTTGCATAAAATTACATAATATGGGTAAATCCAATTCTGTTGAACCTCATAACTACACCATTCATCTTTCTTTTGTCAAAAACCATATTATTTCATTGATGAACATTCAAAAGTAGCCATGTACAGCTTTTAGTAATTAGAAATAGTTTCAAGCAACATATAAATCTGAAGTATTTCATTATTGTAGGACTATTCAAAATGTCAAATGGGCTTACATTGTTTCCCGTCTGCTGTTGTTGAGGTCATCCTACTGAAGGTTTGAGACTTTGTTCATGTTTATCAGTTCATAACAAGATGACAGATTTCACTTCACATGCAGTATGCCTCACTGAGCCGCTGAAGAGGAATGCAAACATAAAACTGAAACTAACTTGCAGGAAAGCTTGATATGCACTTCTGAATCCTGAAGCTCCCAGCATGCATCTCTCTAATCAAACACACCTGATTCAACTCATAAGGATTATTAGAGACTCCAAGACCTGAAATAGGTCAGAAAAGTGAAAGAATTAATAAAACAAAACAACTGTTACTTGAAATTAAATTAAATACAAGAAAACTTTTATTTCAGCAAGTTGCTAAAGCAACATTTCTCATTTGATTTGGTTTAACTTAATGTCCTAAAATAACTAAAACTAAAACCGCCAGTGGTGGAAGTACACAAATCATTATTTATAAAAAATACCTCAAGTTAGCACCAGCAAGCTTGTTAGCTAGACAGTTAGCATCAGCTAACAATATTTACTTATTTTCAGTACGGTTATGAATAACGTCCTTAATAACAATGGATGAAGATGATCAAGTCTAGAGTGTGTCAACCTTTATGTGTGGGTCCATGCTGAATCGACAGGTAAAAAAAAAGAAAGCCTCAAGTCCAAATATTCATTTATCACCAATTAAGTGTTTGACAAACACTTCCTGCTTCGATGTCCAGATCTGAATTTAAAAAAATCTCAAACATGCTCCGAAGCCCCGATCTGAATCAACCGAGTCGCGAACATGCTCCGAAGTGCCGATCTGAATCAACCGAGTCGCGAACAGGCTCCGAAGTGCCGATCTGAATCAACCGAGTCGAGAACATGCTCCGAAGTGCCGATCTGAATCAACGGAGTCGCGAACAGGCTCCGAAGTGCCGATCTGAATCAACCGAGTCGCGAACAGGCTCCGAAGTGCCGATTTGAAAACTTCGACCAAAGCATGTAAAAAATAACTCAATTTCTCTAATAACTGTATACTCTAATAACTCTACAAATCTATGAAAGACTCAGATCATGTATCTAAAAATAAATCGCTATAGTAAAAGAGAAATAATAAGAGGAGTGAAGTTTCCTACCTTTCTGCTGTGTTTGGTCCTCAGGCGCGTCTCCGCCCCTCACACGCGCGTTTACAGCTCTAAATTAATCATCTTTGCTAATTATTATACATTTACTTCATTGTCAGCTTCAGGTACTTCATTTATTATTGTTCAGTTAACTGTTTGAAAAAAAAGTTGTATTTCAGTAATAATTCTAAATTATCAAAATAAAATATATAAAATAATGGTTTCTATTTTAATATCCTTTAAAATATAATCTATTTGCTGTATTTTCGGCATCATTCCTCCAGTCTTCAGTGTCACATGATCTTTAGAAATTATGAAAATATGATAATTTATTATTTATTAGAACTATTAATAGTTGTGCTACCAAATATTATTTTGGAATCTGTGATACTTTTTTCAGGATTCTTTGATGAATAAAAAGTTAAAATTAAATAAATAAACTTGAGTAAAAGTACAGATACATATAATAAAATATCACTTCAGTAAAAGTACTCCTTTTTCAATTTCACTCAAGTGAAAGTACAAAAGTACTCAATTTGTTATGTACTTAAATAGATGTTTGCAATTTTATATAGGCTAATTTAATTTTATATTAGCACTTTTTTTTTATAATAATAAAATACCTGGGATTTTTTCCAAAATAACAACTATATGGAGACAAGATATATTTTTGTTGCTGATATGGACTTGTGTTTTAAAGTGTTTCATATAAAAATTTGAATAAAATTTGGTTGAATAAAAATATTTGGACATTATTTATAAAAATTACCTCAAGTTAGCAACAGCAAGCTTGTTAGCTAGACATTTAGCATCAGCTACAATATGTACTTATTTTCAGTACGGTTATGAATAAACATTCATGTCTGTCTAACGTTACTCGTCTAGTTTATCCAAACAATATTCATATGTATAACGTTACTGTTGATACACAATATAAAAACAGACGTCATGGTAGCATTTTAATAAAACTGTTAATATTACGGTGGCGGGGAATTTGGACATGCATGAGTTATTTTATTTAATCTGTGTTAGTTTAAGGTTATTTTATTTTATTTTTTAACCTAAAACACAGAGACGCTGATTGATGTGTCTGCATCGTTTGCACTGGAGCATTTCAGTGGGCTTAAACAGATCACTCTTTACAGCGGATTTAGTTCCCAAACAACTGACAATTTTGACCTAAATATGATTTTCAGTTACAATAATTAATCCTAAATTTCGACATTAATAACTTACTTTTAGCAACATCAGACGCACGCGCGCTCACAAGATCTCCCGGTTCTTACTTCTGGAGACTCGCACTAAACGGTTCATTTGAATCAGTGAGTGGTCGACTCCGGAACAGCTGCAATCGGATCATTCTAATTCGTAAACGAATCATTTGGTGCGATTCGCGATCCGATTAAAGTTTATTTTGAAAAGACTCAGTTCATTCATGATGAATCAGACACCGCTTCTGCGTGTCGGAGCACGTGATATATTATAGGGAATAACGATATGTTTTATGAAATGTAGTGAAGTTAAAAGTACGATCTTATGCTTTGGAATGTAGTGAAGTAAAAGTAAAAGTTTCTCAAAATAAAACTACTCCAGTAAAGTACAGATACTTGAAAAATGTACTTAAGTACAGTAACGAAGTAAAGCTACTCCGTTACTGTCCACCACTGAAAACCTCAATATAAAAACCATAGGGGTCAAAGACGTTAAGATGTCCGCATCAAAAGAAATGTACAAAAGCGATTTTGTATCCATAGAAACCACATTAAATGTAAGTAAAATGTCTAGTTTTAAGGATTCAAATAAGTTTTTGGTGAATAAAAATTCAAAATTTGGTTGAAATAATGTTACATTGTCATTCATACAACAGTTTAAAGCAGTATTACACTTTTTTTTATGCTTAAACACGTTATTGTCTTTGACCCATAGACATTAAAAAAGCTAATAAAAATGACAAAACAGTAAGATTTTTTAATTAAAAATATTCCAAAAAATTATAAGAAAAAAAAAATATGTAAATAAAACATATAGACATCATTTCATTTTTTATGAATTTTGCAATACTGAAGAAAAAACAAACATCATCAGACATATTCCTCCTTCAATAGTGTTTAAAAGCAAATCATGAAGCTGGTTGATGAAAGCGCAGAATTAGCAGAGCTGGAATATAGGAGCTGTTTCATTTGTGTCACGTGTTAAAATTACTATCAACTCACAGTTTTTATGAGTTGATTTTCATAGAAATTGGTTAAATGGGAGAAGAGTCATTTGAATTAAATGTTTCAAAGGAATGAGCTTGTGATAGTTTGATGTGTTGATGAGTGAACTCTGGAAAGCTGTTACATAAAGCTGCAGAGGAGGCTGAGAGGAGACGCACATCTCAACATCCTCCACACGCTGAAGATTGTGCTGGAGGAGAAATACTGCTGCGATCTACTCACGATCAACAGAGAATCTCACCAGACCTGTCTCTAATACAGTCCACCCCAAGAAATTGAGTTTCGTTGACTGAATGAAGCCTAATTTTGTGACCTTTAAGACACGGTTACATTATCTGATGATAGTTAAGCCCCCCCCCCAAAAAAAATTAAAAAATATATATATTATTTTTTGATTATTATTTATTAAATGTTTAATTATTTAGGACCATGAATAAATTATATTACATTATTTGAGACAATTAAGAAGACAAAAATGTAAAAGCAACAAAACTTAAAAATGAATTTGTATTATTTAAGTTAATAGAACTAAAATGAACAGAATAAAATGTATAAATTATGTGACAATTATTATTATTATTATTTTTATTGATTATTGATTATAATTATATATATATATATATATATATATATATATATATATATATATATATATATATATATATATATATATATATATATATATATATCCTGTAAAACATTGAATCCTAACCATAATTAATTAAATTAATAGAATAAAAATACATTTATAGAAAAAAAGTTAAATACTTATTAACAATAATAATTATGATTAACAATTCTAATAAATTATAACTATGTTTTAAGATTAAATCAATATTTGCATTGTGGAAGTAGTCATTTAAAACAAAAACTTGATTACAAAGTCAGAAAATATGAGAAAAAAAGTCTAAACTGACATTCTAAACCATTAATATGAGATAATAGAGATAAGAAAATGACATAAAATGTCAAAATCATGAAATAATATAATAAGTTTAGTGAAAAAAAGTCTAACTCGCTAATGCTAAGTCATAACTAAAAAAGCTAAAAAATGACAACATAAAGAAAAAATTCTGACAAAAAGTTGATATTGACACAAAGCCTTAAATATGAGATAAAAAGTTGATAATTCATAATTCTGATTATTGAAACTACTACAAAAGTTGAAACTACAGTATGATATAAAAAGGCAAAATAATGACATTGTAAGTCATACTGTAATTATGAGATAAAGTTGAAATTATGAAATAATAAATCATGAGATAAAAGTTAAACAGATAAGTCAGAATTACTGTATCACATAAAAAAGTCATAATTATGACAGTCAAAATCATGACACTTAAAACTTGTCATTATGTTGACTTTGTGTCACAAATTCGACTTTTTAATCACATGATTTCTATTTTTGTTTCTCATAATTTGGATTTTTCCCAAACCATTACTTTTTTTTTTTTTTTTTGCCAGAAAAAAATCTATAGTTTTACTGTTATTACACACACACACACACACACTTTTAATTGAACACATACTACAATGGGGCATGTTGTCACACAATATGAGGGAATTTACTCACAATGAAAATCTTTTGTTTAATCAAATTCATTTAGAGATTTGTGAAGAACACCTTTTAAATATAACATATAATAGTCTATAAACCCTATTCAGAATCATCAAGCTTCTGTATATACAAAAATTCAGTAAGAAAAATGAAACAATGTTAAAAATAAAATAGCAAACAGGTAATAACTCTGGCAAATTGTTTTTAAGTCATGAAGTAAACAGCACGAGTCAGTCTGTAATAGTTTGAGTCAGTCTATTACAACGTTGACAAGAATTACACTGAATTCTTCTGAATGTTTTGGCCTAATTTTAGACAGTCTCTCTGGGTTGTGTGGGGTCAGTTATAATCATGTGTGTTTATCTTGGGTGGGCAGACGGACCCTAGAGACCTAAACACGGCCTTACAGCAGTGTCAACAGATCAAGAATGCCACTATATTACTCATACACACATATATATATATATTAGTCATATATACATATTTATAAAATGTGCAAACAAGACCAGGTTACAGACACGCGTTGTGAAAGTTAAGTGAGCTGCGGTCAGACGACTCAGTGAGTCACGAAATCAACGCAAATATTAACACAAAATCAAGTGACCATCAGAGTGAAGTCATACACTACAGGAAAACAAACACATTAAATATAAATATGGTTTCCACAGAGTCAATAGCTAGTTGCAATTGCAATTCTTAATTGTTTTATTCGATATATTTTGCTGAAAATTCCTCCACAAAAGCAATGTTGATTTATTATTATAATTATTTGTATAGAATCCAAACGTTGCAAATGTATGAGCCATGACCATCAAAATATACATTATTTTTTTTTTATTTTCTTAAAGAAATATAACAATTAACTTTAGACTGTATTTAATGTATCAATAGGTTTTCATAACAGGTTTCATAATAGGTTTCGTTATTTTTTTTACTATAATAAATGTATACATAAACCCACCCATTCTTAATAATAAGAAAATTATAATAAAATAATAATTGTGACAACTAGCCCCGGTTGCATATAACGTTGTTGTTCTTGAATAGGAGTTGTGATTGTGGAGCTACAAACTGTATGCAATTATTATAACTGACCACATGGTGGCACCATTAGTCTTTCCTTCATTACTACAGTCTCTCCTGCTCCCAATCACACTCACATTACCCTTAAAAATAAGTCATGGCTACCATAGTATGAGCTAATACTATAGTTGCAGTGTGGTTGCAGTGTATAAGAAATAAATTATTACATAAATAATTATAAGATTAAAAGTTACAGTTATGACATACTAAGTCATAATCAGAAAATAAAAAGGTAAAATGATTACATAAGTAATAAATAAAAGCTGAAATGATGTCATAGTCAATTATGAGATAAAAAGGTAGAATTATGCACTAACATGAAATAAAAAATGAGGAATCAAAAAGTCATAAACATGACAAAAAGACAAAGTCAAGATTATGAGATAAAATATTGACATATACAATTATGACATATACAGAAGAAAAATAGAAGAGAAATAAAAAATAGATAATGCTTGGAATTATTACATAAAAAGTCCAAGTTAAGACAAAAAGTCATGAGATAAGAGGTCGGAAGTCAAAGTAATTATGAAATAAAAGAGATAAAAATGAGATAAAATTTAAACATACGGATTCAGAATTATGAGATAATAATAAAAAGTTGAAATAATAACATACCAAATTAATTGAGATATAAAGTAGAGATAATATCAGTCATAATTATGAGATAAAAAGTCCAAATGAAGACAAAATGCATAATTATGAGAAAGCCGAAACCAAGACATACCAAGTAAATTATGAGATAAATACTTTAAATAATCACAAAAAATTATAATGAGATAAATGTCTAAATTATTAGATTGAAAAATCTTAATTATGACGTTGTGATTTTTTAATCTCACATTTTCAAATGATGTCATATATCGCTTAATTTTTTTCTTTTGTAGCTGAAATGGACTTCCATGACGTTGTACAACTGTCAGTAGTAGTGAATATCGGATGACCAGTTTTATTCTGGAACCTTTATATAGTGTTTAGGCAGAAATCTGTTAGCATGGCACTTTGTGAGGGATCTATGATCTCAAAACAGATCCCATTAACTTTAGATAGCGTAGTAAACGTATGGTTCACACCCAAGACCATTCAGTGCCCTTATGACAATCCCCCTGCTGTTGTGATGTCTCTGGTGTCTTCCCATCCGCAGGAATCCTGTCCTGTGACACGGGGATGATGCCGAGCTCATGGACCACCTCCACCACAGAAGAAGCACTGGAGGCACACACACACAAAGAGAGAGCGCTGACTCAGTCTCTGGTCAGGAGGGCCGAGGAGGACGGGTATAAGGGTATCTTTGTCACAGTGGACACACCTTATCTTGGCAGGCGACGTGATGACGTGCACAACCCATTTAAGCTGCCCTCTCATTTGAGGTCAACGCTGAGACAACTACACGTGATGTGTGTGTGTGTGTGCATGCTTTACAGAAATCGCTGGCTGCGTTTGTTAAATCACATCCACACTGTGAATTCTTCATCTGATCTGAGATCAGAATATACACAGAGTGATCTGATTATATGCTGATTTCAGTACAAACGTGTCATTATATTGTCACGGTGTCTTCTATGACTTTTGCACCAAAGATTCATAATGATATGGTCAGATCTATAATTATATTTTCCAATTTTACACCCGGTATCTTTTAGCAATTGCTTAGCAATACCTTATTCATTCAGAACACCTTAGCAAATGCATACCAACTACTATAACAACATAAAACAATGCAATATCTACAATAAAGCACCAACTTCATTTACATATTTCTAGTCAAACAGATGCTTCTTTGTAAACATTACAGTTTGGATTTAATACGTGATAAAGAAACCTCACAAGAACTATACAGAAAAAATGATCTGTATAGTTTATCCTTTTACAATTCCTGTGAGGTTTCTTAATAAACAGGGCCTCGGTTTTCTGTCAGTCGTTGAAAACCGAAGCGCTCACTGAAGAGCTTTATGCATTTATGGAAACAGATCTCTCTGGTACAGTAGATCACGCCGCTCGTGGGGATTCGTACTCGCCGCTTCAGCTCCGTCAACACTCGCTACATTATGCTTTTTATGTGGGGAAACATTCAGATATCAGCAGTTCTACAGATATGCCAACAGTGGCCCGCTATAAAAATGCCCTCATGAAAGTAAAGCCTTCCTGCTCCGGATCCCACGAGGTGAATTACGGCAATTAGAAATCCAAAAGAGCATCACAGTCCCGTCGTATATTTCAGCACTGCCTCCGTTTCCATCAGCGGTGACACAACATGAACTTCATCTCAACCCTCCCGGAGACTTTCTCTCGGCCGCACAAATCAAAGAGCAGCAGGGGCAACAAGGTGCCTTTGAGCGTAAGCTCTGCAGTTTGGATAAAACCCCGACCAAAAACAACACTCGCAGGACTAATTCCTTCGCACTCTTGATTTCCTTTTTTTTCCCACAATGGCTAATTTCAAGACCCCTGATTTAGCCTTCTCCTCAAAAGAGGGTTTACGGGGAGGACAGCGGCCTGGCGGTGTATGTAACTCAGGCCATAGATGCCACGGTGAAGAGAATGACCTCGCTGCGTGTGGTGGTCAAAGGGGTTTTGATAAAGGGGAAGTCGTGGCCTAGTGGTTAGAGCGTATGACTCCTAACCCTAGGGTTGTGGGTTCGAGTCTTGGGCATAAATGGCTGCCTACTGCTCTGGGTGTGTGTTCACAGTGTGTGTGTGTGTGTGCACTGTGGATGGGTTAAATGCAGAGCACGAATTCTTGAGTATGGGCCACCATACTTGGCTGAATCTCATTTCACTTTTTTTCCACTTTAGACAGGTGAGCCATCCGGCAGTGTTTGGGGATTTGAGGAGCTGTCATGTCATGTGTGCTTGTGTCCAAAACTGTGACTTCACAGGATTCAGACAGGCTTCAAATGCACCGTAACATCAGAGATACCCAAACAAAGATTTAGTGGCAATGCAATGCTATTCAATAAAAAAAAAAAAAAAAAAAAAATTATATATATATATATATATATATATATATATATTATTATATATATTATTATATTATATTTTTTATTAAAATGTTTAAATTAAATAAAATTTATTTTTAACATATAAAAATGTTGCACTCACATCATCTGTGACAATCAAACAAGATTTAGTGTCTGTGTTTAAAAAAATAAAAATAATTAATAATAAAATAAAATAAAATAAAATAAAATAAAATAAAATAAAATAAAATAGTTTGTTTGCATTTCCAAGGTTACCCAAGGTCACTTTATAAAGTTAGATAAAGGTGGAAAAATAGACAAATTTATAATAAAGTATGTACAATAAAGTAAACATGATCATATGAATTAAATAAAATAGAAAATAAAATGAAATTAAATGAAATTAAAATAAAATTAAGTAAAAATACAACAAATATAAAATAAAAAACAATATGAAATTTTAAAAAATAAATTTGAAAAACTACATAAATAAAATAAAAATAAAAATAAAAAAATAAATAAGTTTTTTAAAATGTGCAATACATTTACAGCTTTAAAAAATTCCATCAGACATCATTTTGATTCTTTCCAAAAAAACAGCACGCATAGGACTGTAGGATATCTTAGGCACTGAAGGACAAACCTGTTCTGCTTGCAAAAAGTGGTCGAATAAATGCAAGTTATGAAAACATTACATATTTAAAAAGAGAAAACTTTCACTAGTAAAACACTAGCTGACCTCAAAGCAAACAGACATGAAATAAAGCCATGAAAGTCCACTTTCATAATGTCTTTTCTCTCTCAAACCGCCTTTGTTGCCTACAACCTTAAAAATAAAGGTCTTACGGAGATTAGTAACATTCTTGATGTTGCATTATAGGTTTGTTTTAGTTTTGTTTAAAGTTCTGACTCTTTGGTTCTAAATGGAACCTTTATGTTTAAGAGTGTGGAATGCTCCCCCTCACTGATACAGAACGGTCCATTTGCATAATCTAATCAAAACAAAGCGGCCGCTCGACCCCGTCTGTCAGCGAGGGGCCGCTAATTAAAGATAACGTGTCATTTTTCTCCAGGGAGGAAAAAGCAGTCAGTCTGTGAGCACTGAGGTTATCTCAGAAACGTCTAGAAGCTTTACTGCTGTTATTGTGTCTTCAGATAAACTTTTATCTTCTCTTTGGCTCTGGTAATAGCACATTCTGTAAATAAAGAGCCACAACTCTCTCTCTCTCTCTCACACACACACACACACACACACACACAATCTTTTCATTTCAGCGCAGACCCAAGGATTTAAATGTGTTCCCTGACAAACTCAGAAATGTATGTTGAGGGGGAGTAAATGGGGAAGGCCATTAGTTATTTTAGCTCATGTGTGGAACATAATTCTTCTTGAAAAGTGCATCCTTTCCTGTTGGCCTCGGCTGAAAGGAAAAAACGCCATTTAATCATTTTCGGGACTTTTCCAAACAGATCAGACTTGGAGAAATTAAATTACACTTTGTCAAGCTAATTTTTCACCTTTTCTGAAGTTGCTTTCCTGTTCAAAAATCGACATCATGATGCTATTTTTGAGCAATAGTTTCCTAAAGGAGTAGGTGCAATAGCAACAGAACTGCTTGGAATAAAAGTTTTAAAGGAATATTTTAATCAGTTTACAGTTTATTTACCCTCAGTTCATCCAAGATGTATATGAGTTAGTTTCTTGATCAGATTTGGAGAAATGTAGCATTGCATCAGTGTCTCGTCAATGCATGCTCTTCAGTGAATGGGTGCCGTCAGAACGAGAGTCCAAACAGCTGATAAAAACATCACAATAATCCACAGCACTCCAGTTCAGTTAGTATCTTGAGAAGCCAAAACTTACAAACATGCAGCTTTTGTCTTCTCCAGATGTTAACTGATGAACTGGAGCTCTGTGGATTATTGTGATGTTTTTATCAGCTGTTTGGACTCTCGTTCTGACGGCACCCATTCACTGCAGAGCAACCATTGCTGAGAAAGTAATGCAATGCTACTTTTCACCAAATCTGATGAAGAAACAAACTCATCCTAATCTTGGATGGCCTGAGGGTGAGCACATTTTCAGCAAATTGTCATCTTTGCATGAACTCTTCATTTAAATCCAGATAAAGACAGCTTTGCATACCATAATTGCAATGTTACATAGTTTCCTCCGTGCAAAAGATTTTGGCTCCAAATTGTAGAATTAGAAAAAACGCAAGACTGCTTCAGAAGAACCGCAGTAAGTAATGTTCGGCTCATGGTGAATCTCGCCGTTTTAGCCGAAAATGCCAAAGACGCTCTGAAGTACGGGGTGGATGGAATACTTGTGTCAAACCACGAAGCAAGACAACTTGATGGAGCTCCAGCCACCGTAAGTGTCTGTTGAAGAAATGAGGCATTATTGTTCTCCACAGACCTCCAACCCACAAGTCCTCTTTGCAAACTATCCTCTGCGGCCTGTGAATTGCATCTTTGATAGTGTGAAATACGGTCCCTGGTTTACCGAAGGGGACGCCAAACAAAGGTTTGATGCAACCTCAAGTTTTATGAGTGCACAGTGATCTCCAAAACGGAGCGTGAAGAGCGTTCTGAATATAGATACGGAGGTGTCTTCCACCACTTGCGTTTTATGTTATGATCTATAATTAGTGCTGATGATGATTTATTGAAACTCTATCCTTCTAGAGCTTTCTGTGATAACCAGTTTTGGTGATACAATAAACTGTAAATCAAGAAACGTAAGAAAGTTTTGATACTGAAAAAACATAGGTTTGGAATCATTGATATTTTTAATGTTTTTGAAAGAAGACTTTTCTGCTCACCAAGTCTGCATTATTTGATAAAAAATACAGTAAAAACAGTAATACTGTGAAATATTTTTATCTTTTAAAACAGCTTTTTTTCATGTGAATATCTGTTAAAATTTGGGTGAATAAAATAAAATAAAATAAAATAAAATAAAATAAAATAAAATAAAATAAAATTAAATTAAATTAAATTAAATTAAATTAAATTAAATTAAATTAAATTAAATTAAATTAAATTGTTAGTTATTTGAATTGATTTAAAATAAAACAAAAGTATTTATTTTAGTATTTATTAATATATTTTATATAATAATAAAATAAAATAAAAGTTACATAAATCCAGATTAACTAGTGATATTGTTCTGTATTTATTTATTTATTCTGTATGTTGTCTTCTGGCAGGCCCTTCTGAGAAGATATGAACTTACTTCAAGGATCTGAAGAGCAGAACTGTTGCATGCTGGGAGATTTCATGTGTGCCAGTGACTGGAGCGACTTGTGTAATTCAAATGAACCCAGAGGATTTGGGCACGACAGATTTAGCATCATGAATAAAACATTTGTATAAGTCATTCGTGTAAAAGTTTGAATAAATGCATCAAAAGCGTGTGGTTTGTACAGACGTACAGTGCCTGACAGCAGTAATCCTCTCTGTTTACTGGAAGCAGGCAATCTTTAGCAACCCAAACCAGTTTTGTTACTCTTCCAGATTTCTTCACTGTCCGGTCACTGGGAACAAAACGAAGACGATATTTAAAGACATATTACACCTAAACATGAAGAAGGGTTATCATACTAAAAAATACAACTTTAACTAAAAAAAATAAATAAATAAAAAAAAATAAATGTTGCTTGAAATAAAATATTGAAAAACCTTATTTTATTGTTGGAATATATATTATATTCTATAAAGAATATGGAAGCTAATTTCCATGACTGGATAAAAAAAAAAAAAAAGACTAAACTAAACTAAACTAAAATTTTAATCGATAATATTAAATATGGAAGCCCATTTCTACAACATGATTAAATAAATAAATATTTAAATGTGTGAGATTTAAATTCATATTTTTAAAATATAAACTTGCAATTCTGAGAAGAAAGTCTGAATTGTGAAACAGAATATTTTAATTGTGAGAAAAAGACCAGAATTGCAAGATAAGTAGTCACAGTCACCTTTAAAAAAAAAAAATCCATGGTTAAAAAAAAAAACAAAAAATCTGTAATTTCAAAACTGTGTGGTAAAACCTCAAACTTTTACATCATAATACCCTTTTTTAATTTTTTTATCCTGTGGCGGAAAATATTTCCATAAAATAAAAACCTAATTATTATCAAAACTATTATTAAACACTGAATTTGTAACAGTGACAATGATTAACCATGCCATTGCAAACGGTAATAAAAATGTGATTTTTGAGTGCTCTAACCACAAAATTAATGCCAGAGCATTTGTCACGCAGTAATATATTTCCACTAAAAGAAACAACCGTACATAATTACTTTATGATTTATGTTAGAGCACTTTTTCTTGCATGCACATGAAAACCAAGAAAGAAAAAAAAAGAAAAAAAAAATTCCCCATATTGTCATTTGAATTTCTCTTCTTGCTTACAGTTCTGTGAAAGGGTTCAGTGCAGTGAGTTTCTCATGAATATGCATTCTCCCTCCACGGGGCCCGAAAGGCAAACAGGTTTGTGAGAGGTTCAGAAAGGTCACACACAAGGCATGGGATTTCTTTACTAGCTCTTTCCATGGCTGAACCACAGGACCTGAATGAAGCCATTATATGCATTGACTCTCCACAGGAAAACAAACTTTGTCAGGGTCTGTTCATTAGCACCAAACACTTTGTCTGAACCGCCTACTTGTGTTCAGGGGCCAGAAAGGGGAAGTGAGCTCCTGCTGAAATCAAACAGAACTTACACTTTATGAGAGGTTTTGCATTGTTTGCGTGCAACCTAGATACTTAGATGATAAACGTACAGTGGCTCCAAAATGTTTTTGCATTAGATAAATTATTTAAAATCAATTGCATATGCATGCAAATGATCCAATCTCTTGCTTTGCTGCTTTGTTATTAAATGCAATGTTATTTATACATTTGACATGTGCACCCAAAAGCATGCACATGATGCCATTTTGCATCTTGCTTTGATGCTTTGTTATTAAATGCAATGATATTTAAATGTTTTTTAAATGTGGCATGTAATGCATGCTGAAATCTGCAATAAAGGTATTTCATCTTCAACATTTGTTTTTCAAAAAGCATTCTTTTGTCATGACACATTTACTTGAGAAGTAAAACTGATTAAGATATTAAGTCTTGTTTTATGGAAAATAGACTTAATATCTTAAGTAATTTTGCATGTCACGCACTTGCATCTTGATTTACGAATGTTTCAAACATTTATACATTGTGCCTGTTGATCTCCAGCCGTCATATCACTAGTGCTGACGCAGCAGGTCACCAGTTATCTCAATATAACCTCGCCGGCAGGCCGCAGAAATAGAGCTGCATTGAAGGATATCATTTAGAAACACTGTGTGGCCATGAAGAATCTGAGCGAAAAGCGCCCGCATCACACAGCTGTTATTCTAATTTGTTTGAGCGTTTGCAAATAGCACAGAGACCGCATCACCCATAAAAGTTAGCAGAGGTTTTGCTTAACAAGGCACTTTTGTCTGACCAGAGGAGGGCACTTGTTCAAACACACAAACCAAAGAGAAGAAAACAAAAGTGGCTCATCGAGAGAGAAGGAGCGTTCTCCTCTCATGTCACCAGCCCTGCATGCAGATACTCAGAGTGGCATACTACAGTACGATTATTTTTACAACAGTACTGTGGGAATAGATGATGTCTAGATTAATTATTACATATGTGAAAATGTGCATTAAAAATGCATGCTGTGTGTGAGATAATGCATCCCATAATGCAATTCACTCAACCTGATCTTACATCTCCAGTGCAGTGTTGTTATTGTTCACTAAAACTATTAAAAGGTTTTGTTTTAAATTGAAATAATTCTGAAATAAAATTATTTATCTTAAAATAATTAAAATATTAATATTAGATGAAATTTAAAATATTATAAAATATCAAAATAATAAAAAAATATTAAAATAAAAAATAATGTAACACTATCAAATATTAAAATAAGTTAAACTACAATAATAATGTAAATATATAATCATATACTGTAAATATACAAGTTTAACATTGAAATTTAACTGAAAATATGGTTGTAGTAAAAAAAATCACTAAATGTATAAATAAAATAAATAAAAACATAATTTTTTTTTAATATAAAAAAATTACATAAAATTGCTAAACTTATAATTAAAATAAAAACTGAAAATACAAAAATAAAAGCCAACTCAAAATATTAATGAATCCTATAATGGTACATAAATAATAATAATATTAGTATTGTATGATGAATAAACCATAAGTGATATCAGCTCATATTTTATTTAGAATCTTAAACTACATAAACAAAATGAATAAACGTGGATACATTTGACCCTGGAGCACAAAACCAGTCATCCCTTATGAAAGGAAAATATATTTACCAATATATTTCTTAAAATATATTGTGATATATTGTAATATATTATTTTCCCTTTTTATTTTCTAATATTTTACATTTTTGAATACATTTAATAATATATTGATGATACATATATTATATAATATATTGCAAAATATACAAATGATTGCTGCTTTCAATGTATTGCAATATATTGGAAAAAAACAAATATATATATAAGAATATATGCCTAATATATTACATGATATTTTCCAATATACTGCAATATATTTTTGTTTCGTAAGGGATATGTGTCAATTTTTCCGAAATTAAGATTTGTACGTCATCTGAAACCTGAATAAATAATCTTTCCATTGATGTCTGGTTTGTTAGGATCAGGCGATATTTGGTCGAGGTACAACTCTTTGAAAATCTGGAATCTGAGGGTGCAAAAAAAAATCAAAAATATTGAGAAAATCACCTTTAAAGTTGTCAAAATGAATTCTTAGCTATGCATATCACTGATCAAAAATCAAGTTATTTACAGTAGGGAATTTACAAAATATCTTCATGGAACATGATCTTTCCTTAATATCCTAATGATTTTTGGCATAAAAGAAAAATTAATAATTTTGACCCATACCATGTATTTTTGGCTATTGCTACAAAGATAATAGTGACTTATGACTGCTTTTGTGTTCCAAGGTCATAAATAATAATGTGACATGTTTCACCCAGATTATTCTATGATGCATAAATATTTTAATTTCATATTTAGTTGTAAATCATCAGATTTAGTGCTTATGGATTTGAACAAACGTCTAATTATAAGTATTAAACTTCACAATCATGCATGTGAGATAAGGCCTCAGTGCTGTGTCTATCTCAGCTGTAGTGTATTTGGGTTTGTGGAGCGGTGATCTGGCAGGCGAATGCGTGTCTGTTTCTGAAATACAGTGTCTGGCCGCAGCTTTAGCTTGGGTTTGTGCTTGCTGAAGTCAGTGTGGGACAGGGTGTGTCCCGCTGAAGCTCCACTCGCTGTGACACAGCAGAGATCTGCACCTGTGTGTCTAGACTGAGACTCGCTCTCCTGGACCGCAGCCCAGCTCTTCTCTGAGGACAGAAGAAAAGATTGCTTAAGTTTTCACAAATGATTTCATTCCTCTTTGCTATAAGAGAATATAAATCATGAGTAAAGTGACTATAGGAAATTATGTTTTACATGCCTGCCAATGCAGAATTTGCCTCAATGATGCTAGAGTTTTCTGTGCATTCTCAGGGCATTAAAGCAAATGAGATATTGTTTGAACAATAGAGGTATAGGAAATAAACCTCTCAAAAGTATCTATTTTATTCTGAGATGCCGATCAAAACAGTCTAATATACATAAAAATATACAGCACATACACATAAAAAACAAATAATTCTTTGACTGAGATTGTTTCGTTGCATTGTGTGATTTGCTTCTCCATTAGAAATGCTTTGGCCTGTGCTGGGTTGATTAGTTACAATTTTACAAGATTACATGATGAAAACTGTAGTTAGTAAAGTAATCTAGATTACCGTATTTTTCGGACTATAAGTCGCACCTGAGTATAAGTCGCATCAGTCCAAAAATACGTCATGATGAGGAAAAAACATATATAAGTCGCACTGGACTATAAGTTGCATTTATTTAGAACCAAGAGAAAACATTACCGTCTCCAGCCACCAGAGGGCGCTCTATGTCTTCAGTGTAGACTACAGGAGAACTGAGCAGCATAGAGCGCCCTCTGGCGGCTGGAGACGGTAATGTTTTCTCTTAGTTCATTTCTCTTAGTTCATGTCAAATAAATTTTTATAAATAAGTTGCACCTGACTATAAGTCGCAGGACCAGCCAAACTATGAAAAAAGTGTGACTTATAGTCCGGAAAATACGGTACTAATTTTAGGTAACATTTTCTGACTACTTTTCAGTAGGTATGGGCAAATTGATCCTGAAGTATCGATATATATCTCTGCGAGTATCGAAAGTATCGATACTCAAATAAAAAATGTCGATACTAATGTGTTTGTTTTTTACCAGTGATTTTGTTTATTAAACAAAAAATAATGCCTACAATATGCCTTAAATTGGACGAATAATGGACGAATAACCTATGTTAGAAAATAATTGTGTGGAAGGGATTTTCCTGCTCATCTAAACACACGCAAATGTTGCAAGGCAGAATCAATCAATTACAGAGAGCTTTCACTTACTTCTGACAGTGCAATTTAAACAGAGCTGCGTTTCCCAAGAGTAGCCTATAATAGAGCATTTATGATTTTGGAAAAGGCAGCTCAGAGCAAGGCAGAAAAAACATAAGGTATATGTTTGAGTTATTTCACAATAAACCTATTGAAATTGTACCATAGTTGTGCAGTACATTTATTTAAATGTGAATGTAAAAAGTTCATATTGCTCATGTTTTATTCTGTATCGTTAATAAAACTCAGACACTCTCCGAATAAAAAGGTTGCATTTTATGCATGCAACAGCCTATTACTGGCAGTCCCTTATGACAATGAACCATGATAAAGTGAACAGTTTAACTATAGTATCTGTAGATTTCCTTGGTTACCACAACAGTAAACATCTTTTAGCCATGTGTAAACAAAAACATAACCTATTAAGTTAAAATGCATTTCAAATATAAAGTTAAGTAGGTATTATTACCCATTGTACTCATAATAATGAATCAGATTTCATAATCTAAAAGTCCAGTTTAGAAGTATCGTATCGTTATCGATACTGGCCATTAAAAGTATCGGAATTGTATCGAAAACAAAATATGTGGTATCGCACATCCCTACTTTTTAGATTACTTTTAGATTACTTTTTACTAAATTTGTTTTAACATACCATATTGAAAATATATTCCTTGAAATATTATCTTTCTTTCTTTCTGACTGTCTTTGAATATAGTCAAAGGTGAATGGTGTGACATGCAGGCAAAATTTAAAAGAGGATAAAAAGCTATATCCAGGAGAGGGCAATGTTTAGCTTCTCATCTGTGAAAAAAACATCTGTCTAATTATTGGGTTTCCCTTGTAAAGACACGCACATTGTTATTTAAAACAACTGTTCTGCATCAAGACAAACATCTTTTCCTCATTGTTCAGAAAACATCTTTGCAGGATGCGATTAATGCACTTTGAATTTAATACTGTGGTGTGGGATTAAACAAATCTGCATTAAACACAAGAGAAACAAACCTGACGTGCAGATTGTGGAGTTATACTCTCATTAAATGTCAACAAATGCATATGATTAACTCTTTTATTGCTCTTTCAAGCCCAACTGTTGATGGAAAATCAGTTGAGTTAAAAGATCTGGCATGGGCGATACGGCAAACAGAACAAGGCAGTTCCTTCCTGTGGCACAGAATGTAATGGCCTGGAAAACCATATCAATGTGCAAGTAATTACTCCATCATACTTCCCACAGTAGTCATCTGCCCGGGGATCAGGCATGATTGTGAACCCACCAGAACTGATCTCAAACTAACACTCAGGGTCACTAAAACAACTTTGGACTGACACTAACACACGGCCGTCAAGATGGTCTCGACACGTCGGGCATCTATCAGGAGAAATTAAAAAGGGAATAAGAAAAACAAACAGTGCATGCTGTGATTTCATACATTTAGGGGCGGCTCTGCTTCTGAAGCCTTCCCACGTGTTTCACCGCTCGGACTGCATTCAGAAGGGAATACTAACTCACTGTATACGACATATTTGTATTTTATTTTTATATGCTATGTGCAACTGTGTATTATGCAATTCTGTAGCTAAAAAAAAAATGACAAGGTCATTGGTTCGATTCCCATGGAGTGCATGAACTGATGTACCTTGAATGCAATGCAAGTCGCTTTGGAGAAAAGCATCTACAAAATGCATAAATGTAAATGTAATGCAAACAGTATCCCAGCTAACAAGGAGCATTCTGGCAAGGTTCTCTCAAAGTTATGAACAAATGTTATTGTAATACAGCATAGTCTTTATTAATATTATCTAAACATTAGAACAACAATGTTATTTATACATCATTCATCATTCATGGAATGAAACATTTATTGGTAAGTTTAATTTTTTTCATTCAAAAACAACATTCCAGTAATGTTTGTATGTTTCCTTAACTTTCTTATAACCAAGAAAAAACGTTTTTTAAAACGTTGTGTTTTGAACATTTAGAAAGCTTGTTTTTTTATGTTTTAATAATTTAAAAAACAATAGCAATAAGTTTTTAGAATATATATATTTTTGAGTTGGGGAGTTACCCGGTCTTTAATAATATTCTCAAAACATTTTTTATACATAATTCATGGAACGTTTCATTTCTGAAATGTTTTAGTTGAACGTTCGTCTACTTAAATGTATTTGTTTCAGAATGTTCAGAGAACATTCAAAAACAACATTTCCATAATGTTTGCAAAATTCCAAATTAATTCTAAATTAATTCTAAATTTTAAATTGAAATTTTTTTTTGAACATGCAGAGAACATAAATAAGTAACTTTTTCATAACTTAATGAAAATAGTAGCAAAATATTCTTAAAACAAATATTCTTTTTTTGTCAGCTGCTATCATGCTACATTGTTGCCACATGATGTTACATGTTACGAATTCCAGTTGATAAAAATGAAAGGTCATGTCAAGAGGATACAGTATTGCATTAATTGTTTACTGGACATTTTATCAAACCATGCATGCAGTTCACATACTAGGCTACTGCTGAAATAGTACGAGTAGAACAATATTTCGAACACAGTCCACGTTTTTGGTTCATCAGACAGAAACTCTTCAATTCTTTGTTTTTGTTCTCTACGTGTTAGAATGTGTGAGGTTTTCAAATGACCATTTAAGTCGTACCAGGTGAGGAAATATGATTGCAGGGAAAACACTCCATGTCTCTTTAACACTCCGTGACAATTGCTCCAAATTATCCATTTATTTTCGCACAGGCCTGATGACAGTACATGTTTTCAGATATGGAGCTCACAGCTGCGTGCAATTAATAACAACTTCATGTGCAACGCCGCAGCAGGCCACGGCCGAGGGAGGGGGTTCGGTTCGAGTAAATTTCGTTTTTAGAACAAGAGGAACGTTCAAACCAGAGAAAAGGGGGGTGGCAGGAGAAAAAGAGCACATCTGTTGAAATCCAAATTGTGGAACCTTGAATTTTTTTCAGTCATTGTGGTGTTTTACTACCACGAGTCCGAGTCCAACATCTGGGCCTGTTGTTTCACGAAACATTTCCCACAGATCTTTTTGTTTTGTTTGTCAATTCACGGACGTTTAACGCATGAATCCATAAGACATGAAAGCGAGAGCGTTGTATGTGGTCTCGCGATCTCCGCCTGACACAGCCGCATCTGTTCGATATCCATCTAAAATCAATATCTGTTGATGATTACGGCCAGCACTATTTATTCTTCTTGGGCTGGGATGTGGCCTTTGGTCAGCAGATGTTCGGCTGTGATTTGCATTCCTGTTTTCTTCCCATTTACCAGCAGATGTGCAGATGTTCAGAAATATAAAAGTTGCGTTCGTGGGTCTGGCTGCTTTTGGAATAACACATTACCATACTAGACTTACTATTTGCATACTTAAGCCACACTTAACCACAGGATGTCGTGCCAAACATTTGATGGGAAGATGTTTATGCATTATGAAATGTTAAAACAAGGGCTCTAGTTTTAAAAATAAGACAAGTATTTTTGATGAACAACACCTGGTTCCTGCTAGGACACCTGTGTGTACTTGAGAAGAACTGAGTCTATGGATAAAAAAAAAAAAAAAGAATAAATAATAATAATTCACCAAAACACCAGCTGACTGAATTGAAAAAAATGAATTGAATATCAGAAATGTATGCATTAATCAAGAATGTAGCATTCTACACATAGCATAAAGTTTTCTGAGTAACATAATATTTTAAATTAACACATACTTATGACATATACAGTATCCCATATGACAAACTTGGGCAACGACAATAAAAATTAATATTTTCAAATATATTTTAGAATATATATATATATAAAAAATACACATAATATATTTGCTTAAATGCTTTAAAAATAGAAATTTTTAAAATATATTTTGAAACATAATATATATATATATATATATATATATATATATATATAAAATATAGCCTATGTAAAAATGATTAATAATTTTTTTGCTGTATGCTCTGTCTGTCGTTTGCTGAGAATCGGTCCATAATGCAGGTGGCATGTGTTCATACAGCCCAAAGTTCAGAAAAGAATGGATTTATTAAACAATCATCTTGATGCACTGCTTTAATTAGCTGAAATATTTTATAAGGCTTACTCACAAATGGCAGTCATACTCAAAAATGAGGAGTTTTAAAGAAAGGCATTAAAGTGTCTCATAAAGAGATGCTTTACTGTGATCCCTCTGAGAGTCTGGGACTGGAACACAGCGAGCACATTTAAATCATATGAACTCCTCTGCTGGAATCAGCATGACTGATATGAGAAACATTCTCGGCAACAAAAAATATTGTTTTGATTTATGGTCCCGACCAATTAAACATGACATACAGTCATGCAACTTATGATATCACATGAAAATGTGAATGTGTTCTAGGTGATTCTGATTCTTGTATGATGAGGTGTTTCTATACAGTTTCTTAGGTATTAAGAGTGTTTTTAATATGTTGCCATGAGGTGGCAAAGGAGTCCTGAGAGGATACCAATGCATATGCTATGTAGTTGTTTTTTTACCATGTTGTTATGTGGTTGCAATCTGCTTCAATAGCAAAATGTTATGGGTGGTTGCTATAGTGTTGTTTTTAGAGAACTGTGGGTGTTTTCCAAGCTGTTCCTATGTGGATTCTCAGGTGTTTGGAGTGATTTAGTAGCATGTTGCATGTTGTCAAGTAAATGAGTTGTGCACCCTTAAGACTCTTTTGATATGGCTCTTGTCCCTCCTTCAATAAAAGTCTATGGGATTTATAAAAACAAACCATTAAAGTCAATTGCTTAGAAAATTAATAGCACAATTCTTTGCACTAATCCTAAATATGAGTAATAGCAATTGTGATGCTTGACTTAGCAAACAGTATAAATCACAATTTGTAGACAAACACACACAGCTCATTTATCTCGCTGGTTGTTCAAAAGGCTTCTCCCACACTTAATTGATATGACACATACACTAATCTAGCATTTGTTTTGTGGTTTTGCCCTATGTGGAAGTATGTTGACTTAACAAGCTATTATGTGTGATGTGACAGTGGTTTGGATGAGTGTCAACAGGAAGTGATGCAGGGCATAATGGTTTGTTATGACCTATACACTACTAACGTTTATACGGAGTTCATATGGAAGGCAGACGGGGCCAAAATATTTAAAAAGCAACCAATGAAATTGATCTATTTTAGACTTTATTTGCATGTGGGATGCAATGGTACATATACTTATAAAAAACACCATATGTCTTGTTTATTCATGAAGGATGTCATGACATGTTCTAATTTTGGCCCTGTTGGCTTTCCATAGTCCATTACCTGAGTTGGACTTTGGCAGACGTGCTGTTGCCCTGAAGGAAAACACACACACGCAACATGTATCTGCAACAACAAACAAATTCGGGTGGGACCGTTTGCTAGGAAAAACTGAGACGTGTGTGGACATTGGCTCTCAAGCAATATTGCACATAAACAAACCCAGAGGAAGAGAGAATCAGCCATAGTACACGAATAAACGGATAAACGTCTTTGGCTTTGCACCAGAATGAGAGGTCCACAAATATTTAGACAGGCAGGGTTTGATTTCAAGAGCGAAACGAAAAGTGGCCATGACTATAAAATGTTAAACATTTTTAGTTTTTTGTTTCTTGGCACTCTGAAATTGAGGCTGAATTGAGAGAGCCATCTCCATCATGCTATGTTCATAAATTGGAAATTATTAAAGAAATAAATGCCCTGAAGAAAAATGTTGAAATAAGAAGAGGTGAAATAAGATATTCAAAGGGGGAAAGTAGGGTGGGATGTGATTTTAGCCATCAGGAATTGATTGGGAGGTTAAAATGTTGATGAGATCAGCAAAAAAAAAAAAGACTACAAAAAGAAATGAGTAATTGAACTGAAACATGTACTGTATTAAGAAATTAGTCTGTTCTACTTTTATACATGGTCTGCAATGGAAGAAATAATATGAAAAAATACTACTACTACTACTACTACTAATAATAACAATAATATCTTATATATATTTATGTGACTATATTTATAAGTTACACACACACATGTGCACATGCACACACACCTTATTAATATTATTAAGAATGTAAATTCAGTCTAATTTCATATTGATATATACATATAATCAAACTTTGTCTGCACTGGAAGAAATACTATTAAAAAATAAATAATGAATAAAATAGTGATGCATAGTAATGGTAAACAAAACTATACAAATACTATGTGTGTGTGTGCCTGTGTGTGTCTCTCTGTGTGCGTGTGTGTGTGTGTGTGTCAAAAGAGTCCAAGAGGTAATTAATCAACAGAGATAAGGGACATGGTAATAAAATGTACACAAATGCTCCATTTTCACATATATGTATTATTATTATACATTATACAATCCAGTCTTATTGTCACAAAGCACAATACTCAAAATAAGGTAATTCACTTCAAATAGAGTTCACAAGACTCTGTCCTTCACCCTGTGCAGTGTGAGTGAGTCAGTGTGTGTGTGTGTGTGTGTGTGTGTGGAAGAAGACCTCTTTATGCACCGGCTGTTAAACCGTGTGAGAAATGACAGCAGACGTGCACCTGCAGCCCTTCAAAGTGCCACATCCTTACATCAACAGCATGACTGCTCCGTGTTACGTAAAGCTCTACATTTACAATGCAGGTGTTGAGCTTTGTCCGATTACACAGACCTGGATCTGCTGCCAAACAAATAAAATCCCCTGCCAGCCCTTCTGAGGAACACTCGGCCCATTTTACAAAACATTCCCCACACATCGTCACCCTAAAACTGTCTCTGGAGTCTGTAGTATGACTGTGAATGAAAAATTGTGACCCAGTTATTTTCATCCATCATCAGTGTTGTTATTATTGATAAAAAACGAAATCTATTAACACACAATTACACATTTTAGGGTCCCCGGAAGAAAAAGTCATCATACTTCTTCCATAGCGGTGAACTACAGCAAATATTTTTTTGCAGTCCAATTTAATTAACTATGTTTATAAGTAATATAGCAAAATGTAGTGTCATTAATGTACAAATAAATAAAATACAAAAAAACTTTGCTAGTTATATGATGATCAAACAGTGTGTGAAAATTCATTAAAATAAAAATTGTGGAGGGAAAAAATATGAAAAACGAAATGAAAATTAAAACCAGAAACTGCATATGCACAGACTCCTCTAACATATTTTAAATAAATAAATAAAATAAATAAATACTGTAAAAACTTTTAAAGGGTAGTTAACTCAAGAAAGTATTTAAATAAATAAATAAAAAAAATTCCACAGCCCATAAAAGGAGTTTTTCTCTCTCTCTCTCTCTCTTTTTAATTAATTTTATTACAAACATAATGACAAAAGTATGCAACAAAATTCCTAAAACATAAACTAAAAGTAAACCAAATGATGATATTACAAACTTCATTAATAACTCATTTTACACGGTCCACAAAAGGGTATTTTTTTAACCACGGAAAGAAAGTGAATATGGAGCACAGTTGAGCTGCAAAATAAACATCATAAGATGCATCACAAGTTGCAGGAACTTTTATTTTCTGGTGGTTTTAGAGCTTAATTGCATGCATCCTCACTCATCTGCATGGAAAAGAGCAGCACGTTTTGTTCTCCATTTGTGCTTCACAGAAGAAAGAATAACAAACAGGTTCACAACAACACGAGGCTAAGTGAATGCAGAAGCGGAAGCCACATCACACGCATTGAGCCTGGAGAATCGTGACGTGTTACACCAACAAAGGTCAGGAGAACACACATGGGAGCCAAAACACACAGAGAGGGTGATGTAAACTAGAGGAACAGCGGTGTACCCCGCTGGATTTGCCTCTTCAACTGCTACCGGTTTCCATTTCCATTGAACAAATTCCTCAATAATGAATCCCACATGCGCTAATAAATGACTTTGAGGATTGCTCACTGGCTCGAAGCAGCTGGATCCGCTGGAATGCTTGTGTGGTTTACTAACAGTTCACCATCTTTGGCGTAACGCACATGTGACAGCGATTACTGTGCAGCTCAGAAACTTTTATTGTGTCTTTGGAGTGTACGGTGGTGAAAGCCAGGCAAACGACTGGAGGAGCCAAACCTCACCGGATTGGATTGTGTGCATGCAAAACTCAATGCAGTTCAGTGCATCTCCATCTCCAGTTGTTCAGGGGGTTGATATTCTATTTCATCTTTCATTTGGAAGTATGAACTGCATGCATTTTGGCTAATTGTACTTGAGTGTTGGTCATTGGCTATCATTAATTGCAATGCTGTTCTCATTGGGTGCTTTATGTTTTAAAGTATGTTTGACTTCCTGTTCGAAAACTATGCTTGATGAAGGTCGACTGACCGAAACATTGCTTCAAAGGTGCTGTAGGGAACTTTTGTAAAAAAATATTTTGTACATATTTATTAAACCTGTCATCATGTCCTGACAGTAGAATATGAGACAGATAATCTGTGAATAAATCAAGCTCCTCTGGCTCCTCCCAGTGTCCTATTGCCATTTGCAGAAACTCCATCGCTCCCGGTAAAAAACAACCAATCAGAGCTTGCGGTCCGTAACTTTGTTTGTGTTCAAAATTTAGAAAAATGTATATAATAAGTGAGTACACCATGAATCCATTTTCCAAACCGTGTTTTTAGCTTGTCCTGAATCACTAGGGTGCAGCTATAATAAGTGTTTATATTCGGACTATTTTAGATTGCTTCGGGGATACCTCGGCGGAGTAACCCAGTACCTTTGTGATTCTTCATAGACATAAACAGAGAGAAGTAGATCCGGCTACGATGTTCTTCCGCAAGACGCAAGCAGTTCTGTTTATTAACCGCTAGAGCGTCAAAAGTTCCCTACCACAGCTTTAAATTATGATTTGCAAGCTTAAAGGCAAGAAAACAAAAAAAATACGGTAGGGTTATAAATGAATGAATGAAAGAAAAGAAAAAAAATATATAATCATCAAAATCTCTGCAAAAGATCCTGTTTAAAAAAAAAAAAAAAAAAGTTTATTTGATTTCAGTTACCTGCCAAGGCAACATTTCTCATTTTTGTTTATTTTAGTTGTTCCATCTAATATTTTAAAGTTAGGGTTAGGTAGTAAAATCACTAAAATAATACAAAAGCAAATAAAAAACAATTAAACTGAAACATTAAAATCTAATAAAATATTTTAAAACGGGTTTCATGACCAAAATATTGCATTAAAATTTAGTTTGCAAGCATAAAGGTAAGAATGTGTTATAAATGTACATACATTTTTTAAAAATGAAAACAATGCTAGATTAACCATGTTAATAATTATAGAAATGCATCATCACAGTCTGTGCAATCACTAAAACTTGTAAAAAAAAAAAACAGTAATATTGTAAAATATTATTACCGTTTTATTAATTTGTTTTCTATGTGAATATATTGTAAAGTGTTATTTATTTCTGTGATCAAAGCTGTATTTTTAGCATCATTACTCCAGTCTTCAGTGTCACATGATCTTTATAAATCATTCTAATATTTCTGTTTATTACAGGAAACAGTTCTGCATGATACATTTGAATTTTTCAGGATTCAGAATGAATAGAGAGTTTAAAAGAATGGTATTTATTTTAAATATAAATCTTTCGTAACTCTATAAATATCTTTACTGTCACTTTATATCAATTTAATACATCCTTGCTGAACAGGAAGTTACAACGAGAGACAACGCTCCAGCCAATCACGTCACAGCTGCTTTGACTTCACGTCTTCGCCATCTTCAAGCAAGCTTTGTTTGATCACAGCTGAGGATTCAGATGAAAAGAGAGATTATCGACTTTAGCGATGCCGTTTTACACACAAAGACTGTCCTGTTGTCTAACAGTGGTTTTCCTGTTGGAGGAGCTTTACACGCTTCCAAAGACGCATTTCATGGAACAGTTAACAAGGTCAAAGCCTCCCATCAACGAACACCGTACTAAACACAACAGCTCAGCTTCCCCATTCACACACATTCACAGAAATCAACACGAGAGCTCACAAACACTTCACTTTCTCGTGTTTCTCCTCGCCTGGAAGTACTTCCATGTGTCCAAATACACAGCAAAAGTCATGGAAGCTGTAAGAGAATCACTCTTTGCTTTCATACTAAAAAACGTGGACCCATTAGGGAGGCAAACAAGAGCTTCTCGAGTGTCTTATGGCTTGTTTGTCTAAGGTTTGAATACTGTTGCATGGATATGCCGGTCTGCCTTGAAAAATAAATAACCCTGTAATTGATTTCGAGTTCGCCTCTAAGAAAAATAGTGCATTCAAATAAACAGAACATTATTAAGAGGTAACCGTTTTATTGCAACGCTAGATATTTACATAAACTTAAAAAAAGCATGAGAAAAAAATAAAGAAAGAAAATATACAGTAAAACATTAGGTTATCATCTAAATCCTAAAGAATTGTGTTTCAAAGTTGTAAATAAAACTGATTCTTAGAGTATGTTTTACAAGAAAATAGTCTCTCTTCTTGGAAATTAAATGTGCTACTTGCTTTTTATTTGTAATTATTTTGCAAACTTACTAGCCAAAGTTCTGAGTAGAAACTCATTCTGATTGGAAAAAAAAAACATTTTTATAATTGTTAAATGTTGTCATTATGATACTTTTTAACTGAGAAAAATCATTAAAAAAATAAAACAAATAATATATATATATATATATAAGTTGAATATTACACTTCTTAAAAATATATTTCAACAGATTAAATAACTATAAATGTGTAATGTGTGTAATGTGTATAAAAATTCAGTAAGGATTTTTCTACATTATGCAATATGTAGAAGTTACCATTTAAAACAAGATAAACAAAAGTAATTATATTATATACAAATAGAATTTTTGCATGTAAAAACATTTTCTTAATGCAAAGTATAACATTTTATTTTTGTAAAGAATCGTGAAAAAAATAAAACAAATTATTGTAATTGCTCAGTTCATTATAGTTTTTTTAAAATGCTGTTATTATTTTCCTTTCTTTTTCCCACCAAATGTGGATCCCGTTGGCGGAGTGCAGGAACAGATGAACACAAAGCAGAGAGAGACGGGGACGGGGACGGGGGGGACAGTTTCGGGGACTCTGATGTAGAGAAGTTCAAGTGTGAAAGGCCCCGCACCTGGACCGGCCACATAAAGAGCCACATTCATTCACTGATGCCAACACAAATGTCAGAGAACACAAAAGCCTATCGTTTCAATCAGAGCGCCGTCTCATGTACATCATACAGAGCTTTCTTCACGTATAGAGTGGAGACAGATCCCAAAGAGCTGCAATCGATTCACTCAAAACTGAAGCAGATCTGACAAGAAAAAAAAATGGGTTTAATTGAGTGGACGCAGACGCTGCCAGATCACGAAAACGACGAAAACTGTCTAATTGAGACGGGAGAGCCGTGCCAGAAAACTCACAGCTAACAGATTGTGTTTCATTAACAAAAAAACAGAAACAGAGAAAAGCATGACTTTAGAATTAGAATCAAGGTGGTCTAAGCTAGTCATTAAGTCTGGTTTGGTGGATTAAAATAACGTGATTTAAATAATTTATATAATATCAGTTATACGTTAATGAAACAAAAATTTTGAAAAGAAAATGAAAAAAATAGCATTTTTATTGCTAACCAATTGCATTTAATTGTATTTAATCATATTGTCAAAATAATTTATTCAAATCGTTTAGAATAAATCTGTTCATTGCGTAAACGATTTATTCAGTTTAAAATTATGAACATGTTTACAACATGGCTAACTGATGAAACAAACAACAATCAATTTAACATGTAACAAGCGATTGAAACAAACTGATGATAAATATGAAAACATGCTTATTATTGTGTATTTAAAGGGCATTTAGATTAACTTTATTAGTTTATGTTAAAACTCTAAACAAATGCATATAAAAGTTTAATGCAATTCAAGTTCATAAATCTTAAATGGAGGCCTAAATATTTCTGGAAAGCATAGGAGAATATAAAAACAGTCAGCGTTTAATATAAATCTTGTTTGTGTGTTAGCAAAGTTAGCAAAACTTCAAATCCATGTGATGGCTAACAAGCAGCTCGCAGGGTTTAGTTAACGTGTTTGTTGTCTTAAAGCATTAGAACATCATGTGTCACACACGTTAGCTGGCCTCCTTCCGCTTCACGGCTGAGCGCCGGCGTTAGGTGTCTGTAACATGTCTTGATGTGGGTTTCTCGTCCAGTCAAAGCGACATGTCTGTCTTTGATGCGAGAGCGCAGTAATTAGCGCGTGTCGCGGGATAAGCCACTTCTGGAGGCCTTTGAGATTTAGTCGTCACTGGGCTGCTCTCAGCTTTGAGTCGACTTGTTAAATCAATTTCCTCTTAGTCTTCCATTGTGGCCCTGCTCATCAAATCACATTAGATCGTACTACAGTTGACAGATCTGTGAACGAAGACTTTAGGAGGGAGGTGTGAATTATCCACACGAGGGGAAGTTTAGGGACTGAATGCAGTTTATCACCGTGCTTCCTATAGAAGTGTGTGTTTGGAGAAGAGGAGCTTTCATCCCCCGTAAGATACTAATAAACCTGGAGAAAGAGATCCACTACCATTCACACTCTTCTCAATTAAAACTGCTCGACTGACACTTTTTTTGGGTCCCAGTTACTATAAACCAACAATATAATTGGACAAAAACTCTATAGGTACATACATTAAAAGATAGGTAGAAATTTATAGCCTGAATGCACTGTAAGCCGCTTTGGATAAAAGCATCTGCTACATGCATTTATTTATTTTATTTTACTTTAATTTTATTTTATTTTAGAGATTAGAGAAAATAAGTCAGCATTACATTATATTGACACTTTTTTTTTAATATACAAAATAAAATAAAAAATGCATGTGTTCATAGATGTGTGTACTATTACTGAATAAAAGTTACAATTTAACCCAAAACCAAATGAAAAAATAAAAAATAAAAATAATAAAATAAAATCTAAAATTATAAAAATAATTAAACATAAGAATTTCATTCGGTTTTGTCAAAAATTTTAACTTTATATATCAATAGTATGTACCCCCCCCACACACATACTGTATAGAAATATTTTTTTCATAAAAACAAATTAACAAAAATATGATTAAGAATATTCTATTACAATATTTTATTTAGAAAATAAAACTATATGTGTCTCTTAGAAACTTGTACTTACTATACATTTTTATATACAACCAAAATAAATATAAAATATTATGTAATATTATATATATCATTATTATTATTATTATAAATAATACTATTTAATGATATAAAAATAAATAATATAATAGTATTCAATCATATTTAACAACTTGTTTTTAATGGGAAATCAAAATGCATACTTTAACGTTCCACCTGGAAACAAAGATGGCGTGCCACCAAAAATTTAGCGCAATTTCCATGCCACGATAAAAGAGCAGTGTGTAAAACTCTCGGATATATTTTAAAGATTCTATGCCGCAAACTTGAAATATTTAACATACTTTTGAAAGTCCAGCGTTTAGTTGATACTGATAAGCGCTCATTGTCACAGTTGTAAACAAGATGGTTTCTACTTTCGTGAGTGGGTTTGGCGCCACAGTATCTTTGCTTCCATGCAGAACGTTAAGGAACAAGACATACACATCACGCGGAAATGCTGTAGAATTCAACCAATCTGATAACAACTTCGATATTCCTGAAGCGTTTCCACTTTTGTGTCCCTTATGCATTAGACGTTTAGCCAACGGTCCGTGGGCGTCTGAGGCTGAGACTAGGCTAAGTGAGACTAAATTTTCCCTAACCAAAGTAAAAAAATATGTATATATACAGTACAGACCAAAAGTTTGGAAACATTACTATTTTTAATGTTTTTGAAAGCAGTTTCTTCTGCTCATCAAGCCTGCATTTATTTGATCAAAAATACAGAAAAAAATACGATATTGTGATATATTATTACAATTTAAAATAATTGTTTTTAAATTTATTATACTTTAAATTATCATTTATTTCTGTGATGCAAAGCTGAATTTTTAGGATCATTATCACATGATCCTTTAGAAATCATTCTAATATGATGATTCATTATCAAAGTTGGAAACAGTTCTGCTGCTTACTATTTTTTTCAGAACATGTGATACTTTTTTAGGATACTTTAATGAATAAAAAGTAAAAAAAAAAGCTATGTTTTTAAAATATAAATATTTTGTAATAACAATATACACTATTGCTCAGTAATTTGGGTCAGTAATTGTTTTTTTTTTTTTTTTTAATAAAATCAATACTTTTATTCAGCAAAGATGTGCTAAATTGATAAAAAGTGATAGTAAAGAAAATATATTATAATTTTTTTTTTTTTTTATATATATAAATGCAGTTCTTTTTAACATTTTATTCATCAAATATATTAGACAGCAGAACTGTTTCCAAAAATTCAGCTTTGCATCACAGGAATAAATTATTTTTTAAAAGTATATTCAAATAGAAAATTATTATTTTAAGTTGTAATAATATTTCACAATATTACTGTTTTTTCTGTATTTTTGATCAAATAAATGCAGGCTTGATGAGCAGAAGAAACTTCTTTCAAAAATATTAAAAATAGTAATGTTTCTAAACTTTTGGTCTGTACTGTGTATATATTTTCTAGTACAGCTATTTGGTAGAGGTGAATATCTGTGCATAAAATGCTGATTTATCCATATACGCTACGCAATCTTCCTCAATAGACTCTGAAACAATAGTTAGCAGGAGAAACAGAAGCACAAAGCAGGTATCAGGCAAACACTGAGCGCTCATTCAGACTCTCCAGACAAACAGGCCTTGTCGGTCTGAATCTCCGCAGTCAGCGTGCAGCTCGCACTGCCAAAGCACAAATGAGTCCAAACGTGCACCTGCAGATCCAAACATCCAGCAATTACAGCAACATTTCGCCTAAAAGCCCGGAGAAAACCCCACTCGGCGTGGCCTTTCAAAGCCTTTAACCTTTAGCAGTGAACATAAACTAATTACATTCCTCATGCGGCGGAAGCCTCTGCATGGCCACGAATGGGAATCGCCATTGACGACTTAATTAGCGTTTGCCGATGTGGAGCGTGTAATTCTGCCGGACTTGTTCTCGTCAATGGCCTCTCATTATCTCAGTTCTCAGCTGAAGCGCCCCGCTGGAAACGCCACTTGCTCGGATGGAGGGACATTCATATTCCTGAAAATGTCAGCTGGGAGCCCCTTCCTCCGGCCGACACAATGAGGCCCATTGTCAAACGCCACTTAGCCATCATTTCATCCCGTCAAAACAGCTTCTGTTTTAGCAGCAACGTGTTAATGGGCCCGCGGCTGGGTGTGAGAGCGTCCCGAGCCACACACATCAGATGGAGGTCAGAGGTTAACCCCAATTCTCGGATTTGGGTGGCTGGGAAAAGCAACGGGGCTGATAATGTGATATAATTAGTCAGACAGTTTCTGGGTCGGAATTGTCATGGGCCAACACCGAGACGGAGAATGGGCGCAGATGGGCCACCTGGACCTCGACGGGGTTCATCAGGGCTCTGCAGGTGGACCGCGTGAGATGATGCCCTGCCAACACCTTCATTAAGGATCGCTGGGAAAATATGGGAGATTTTGGAAGAGGAAATATCCAAAGTACATATTTTTTTACACTTTATCTATTTAAATCTGTAGATTTCAGTTTGAATAAATATTTTTTAGGGTAGTTTTCTCATAAGACAATTTAATTTAATATAAAAAAAAACATACACCAATTTTTTTTATTTATTTAATTTTATATTAAATATATATTTTATATTAAATATTAAAATGTTTATATTATATTATATTATATTATATTATATTATATTATATTATATTATATTATATTATATTATATTATATTATATTATATTAATTTCTGGCTGTCAACTTTTTTTTTTTTTTTTGAATGATTGAATAATAAAAATAAAAAATAACAATTTGTGCAAAATCCCCTTTGTAAAAACCATCAACAAAATTAAATAAGAAATTTTAATTATTTAAGAAATTCATTATACAATCTTCAGATTTACGTTCTGGAAACTTAAGCCAATTAATGCATATTTAATTTAAAAGAGATTTTGTACATGCTTATTTGTATTTGTAATTACACAAATTACATTGTGATAAATCACCTGGTAGGAGTATGGTGACATTTATCCGGTTCTCCTGTGGTGTCTTGCCTTGAACGCACAATATAACCTCGGGATATCTTTTGAGGTCTTGTATCTTATTTGTACGCACACAAACCCTCTGAGAGAAGATTTTGTCAATAACAACACAAAACTCTCCTGCAGCATTAAGCAGGTTTGAGTGTGCACCATTTGTGTGTTAACCCCTATAATTTCAGAGTGATTAAACCGGGTTTGTGTTTAGACTTGTCCTGCTCTTTGAACTCTTCTCATCTACGCTCTAAACCCACCGGCTTTGATCTGAGAAATACGGTTTCGGGGAGTGGAGAAATTAATGATATAAATGTCAGCATGTGTTTGGATCTGTAATGTGTGAGAATGAAATATAGACAGCGATTCGTCAGGCTAAAATGTAATGGCATTGAAGGAAATTCCCACTTCTAAATGATTAAAAACCCTTGAATTTGTGAACGCGTGTGATGGTCTAATCATTTTCAGAAAGGCAATGAACTTGAGGCCTAAAGCGGTTTACAATCAGTCAAAACTATTTGGACTCTCTGTTAACAAAAGGTTGTTACCAAAGTCAGCAATCTTAGAAAAGCATTGTAAATAAAGAAGAATAAATATTGTTAATCACATTAACTGATTATGAGATCAGCAAACAAACATAAAAACATGCATACATGAGTTCACTTTGCAAACAATACATTTTATAAATGTTATTTTAGTAGCACTGAGATATACAGTGGTTTATTAATGTTTTGAATTAGTTTCGGTTTTGAATTTTTTCATTAAATGTATTGTTACTGGAATTTTTACTTCTTAGCTTTTACAATCAAAATTCAAAGCAGTACCTTCATGCAAAACTGTTTTCCTCCTTTTTTATCTTATGCAACAAACACTTAAAGGGATAGTTCACCCTTAAATGAAAATTAGGCTTTGTTTTATTAATTCAAGAGGCATCCTAGGTATATATGACTTCTAGTTAGTGTTTTATAAAAAAAACGTCTTTGCTCTTTCGAGCTGTTTCATGGCAATCAGCGGGTGTTGCATGCATCAGTCCAGAAGAAGTTAAATAAAAACCGCCCATGCATAAAAAAATGTTACGGTGCGTCTGGTGAAAACCAACGTTTGTTAACAGGAGCAATTTAATCAAAGTTTATTGTCTCCTCTTGGCTTATATCGAAATCTTCTTTACAAATCCTCATTTTGTGCTTTTAATTAGTGACCGTTGTTTTGTTTTGATCTCTCCGATGCACTTCTGCGTACGTCACTTCTTACAAAAATGCATAGATTCACTACAGGAGGCCTTTGTTCACCCCCAAGAGCCATGTGAGACACTTTTTTTATGGATAGGTGTTTTTATTTTACTTTTTCTAGACTGATGCATGCACCACATGCTGAGTAAAACATAAAACAGCTCAAAAGATAAAAGACAAATTTTAATATAACTCAGACTGGATTTGTCTGAAAGAAGAAAATAATATACACCTGCCTTGGGAGTTACTGTAGTAAAGATCGCCTATTTTTTATATTTGGGTGAACTTACCCTTTAACTTCAGCGTTCAGTTGCAACATTTACTCTCTGAATCCAGTCCCATGCAGCAAAGCATACTGGGAAATCGAATCAGCAACGCAGTTTTATCAACCATTTATGTAGTTCCAACACAAATACATTAAGTAACTCTAAAATAAATTCTCACAATGCAATTAATTTGTGAGAAAATGTTGCATTAGAGTAAAATCGTTTTGTGGTAGACCTGTATCTAACCTGAAACAGGACCTGGTGTTTATGTACGGACCGCAGGTCACGACCCTGGATCAATTTGTTTATTCACTTCTTGCTATTGTTCAAGTTCAATGGACTGCTGTGGAGTGACATTAGAGTTCACTGTAACGGACATTGCATGAATATTTAAATGCCATTTATTAGCTCGACAGCACCCGGCACAGTGATCGACTGGGGAAAAAAAGAAAAGAAAAAGAAAATACAATCATGGTGCACAAAAAAAAAAAAAAAATCCTTTCTAATCCCCACAGTCATTGTCTTATACAATGGTATATGAGTGAATATGGCGAGAAGAATGGTGTCATATCTTCAGACAGTGATGGCAGAGGTCAAGTGGATATGGTTACCCTGTGTCCTCTGGGACAGGAAATGAGATCGGTCATAGACCGGATGACTTTCAAGAACACAGTCCTGATAAAAGACCCTTGGGGAAATTATACTGCCCTGATAAAGGACCGTTTATTACATTCATCCAGTGAATGCGCTTTCGTTTGTATTCATGATATACCAGTCATTCATGATCAGCTGACACTTTTGAATGTATGAATATGCTTGTGTTGGGATGCAACTTGTTCAGATGCATACACAGGGTTTCCTGAGGTTTTATAAAAGTAAGTTTAAGACCAAGTAAAGACAATTTATGAAATAAATCAAAGGGGAAACAATGTCAGTATGCTCTTTAAACTGCAAAAATTTGGTTTACTTACTCATTATGTTTCTCATGTTTTCCAGTGCAAATGTCTAAGGAGTCTAAAATCAAGTTACAATCAGAAACAAAATTTTCTGTGAAATGTATCATAATGAAGTCAATGAGATCAATGATAAAACAATAACAAAACTGCCAATTCAGATAGTAAATTCAATTTAAATTTAAAGAAAAAAAGGTTTTCATTACCCAACGGCAGATATTTGTTTTTGTTTATAAGTATAAACTCCTTTAATTATATACATTTTCTTAAAAAAAGAAAAAAAAAAGTCTGTAAATGTATTGTGATTTAAGGAGGATAAGATATCTGAATTGGAAAACAAGACAAAAACACTGAGGAACATTTTATTGTTTTAAATAAAAATGTATTTTTATTATTAATTTTTTTCATTGATGCATACCTAATTTATTAATTAATGTAATGAAATTATGATTTTAGACTTTCAGCTCCAATTTAAGACCTTTTAATGCCTTAATTTGTCATTTTAATTTCTGCAAATGAAGACATTTTTAAGACCCGTGGAATCCCTGAGACTTTAAGATGTTAATGATGAAAACTACTCTATCTTGATCTTACGAAATGTTAATTATCATTAAACTGATTCGAGGAATTCAATCAAACAGAGTGAAATGTTTTATGACCCAAACCAACTAACACCAGAAAACAAGCAAATCTAACATGTAAACCATTGCTAACACTTACCAGTGTTTGTGCTGCCAGTTTCCCTCCAAAATGATGTCACTTCCTGGATGATGATGGCTTTAGTTAAAGGGATATGACAAACAAATGCAATGATCATAAATTAAAGCAATATTCACAAAATAAGTGCTATTTGAAACATTTTGTTTACACACACACAAACACAAAGAACACGCTATATTTCTTAATTTATTCTCTTTTTTATCATAGAAGTTATTGGGACATTAAAGGAAACTTTAGATTTATTACAGGATATTCTGTATGTCCTGGTGAATGTTTCTGAAATACAAACTTATGTAAATAAAGGCTCATTTATCCACACTTATGACGCCAAGAAGTACAGTATGGATTTACAATTTGCGGATTCAACTATGTCATTGAAGCGGAAACTAAGGTGTGATAAGCACAAAGTTTTGCCTAATCTTTTGCAGATGCAAATAACGAATCCTTTGACATTTAATTAGTGCTGCTGATGTCACGAGCAATAAAAAATAAACACCAGTGACTTTCACCTGGTTAAAGGATATATAATGGACCTAAAATAATACCAGAATTAAAGATTTCTTGTATTTTTGATTTTATTTTTCACAATTCAGAATTTTTTTCTCTGAATTTTGAGTTGATGTCTTGCAATTGTTCTCAGAAATGCAACCTTTTGTCACTATTCATACTTAATTGAGTGCAATTCTGCAGTCTCACAATATGGAATTTTTCCACATTTTTGAACAACTTCTATTTTATGAATAAAAGCAATGTTCAACACAGTTTGTAAGGATGTCGACCCAAGCCCATCCTTCCTTCCACTCTTCACCGCAATGGAAACCCTCAAAACACCAACATAACAGAAACACTTCTGTCCCACAGCAAAACTCAACGAAACTCAAACAAATGTAAAAAATAATAATTGGCATTGATGGTTCCATGAAGACATTTTAACATGCTATCCATTACAAGAAAGGTTCTTTAGTATAAAACAGGTTTTTTAGGTCATTCAAATGCTCTTCACACTAAAAAACATGGTTCTGTTAAAAACTCATCAATAAAAGAAAAGGCTCCTTGGGGAAGGAAAAATAGTTCTTCTATTGCATTACCTTTATTTATATAAGACATGTATAAGTTTGACATTTTTGCTTTTGCACATCATTTATCCTTCACTCTTGTCATTTAGATGGTAGTCCTTCATAAACTAAATGGATATTAATTTAACTTCACTTAGAGAAAATGTTTTGCATGCAGATAAATCTGTCAGATTCCTCCCCCGCAGCATAAACACTTTACATCATGGAAATGATTCTTTAGGGTCATTTTCTGCGGTGGCTCATCAAACAGGAAGGGCTTACGCCCAGCCAATAATTACCAGCTAAAAGTACTTCCTCGGAAAAGACATCAGCGGCGTTTGATATTTCCTTTTACAGGCAGCCGCGGGTGAAGCTCACAGCTCTGTTCCCGTCTCGTAGGCTGGTGGAGCGAGGCCTACACAAACAGATCTTATCGCCAGCGGCGCGCAGGCTTTGATCAGGATGTTGCGGCCGCTATGGAACACATTTATGCTAACCAGCGAGTTTCAGCTATTTTATTAGCCTGGATCTTAAAGTCGTCTCTACGAGCCGTGCTGCTCTTCTGAAGGAAGTGTTGGAGAATGCTTGCGGTTACTCCAACCACAATAAAGACACTCGGGAAATATGTGTAGAGTTAGTTAAATGTGACATGTGTAATGTTTGCTCCCTAAAGCACAATGTAGTGAAAGATACAACTGCTTTTGTCTTCTGTATAAAGATGTCAGTATTTTTCTGCAAAAAAAGCACAGCAAATTAACACAAATAGTCAAGGGTTTAGTCAAACTTCTGAGTATGAACAAAATAAAGTTAATCTTAATCATGATATTGACCTCACAAACATTAACCTATATGACATAATTAGCATGTTCTTTTCATGCAATATAAAGTGTTTTGAGTAAAAGCATCTGCCAAATGCATGCATGTAAATGCATTTAATATCTGCTAGCGCCCCTGGAGGCAATGCACAGATTGCAGCATGCATTTGCATTGCATTTTAAATTGCAATTATAAAATGCACTACAATGCATACCGGAAAACATCAACAAATGAAATCATGTTTGCATAGCAAGAATGCATTTGTATAAAGAACATTGCACGCCTTCAATTGCATCAAAAGAGATTCAATAAATCATAATGAAAAATATGCATAAAAAAATTTATTTTTAAAGAATTTAAAAAGTCAGAAACACTCTGCAGACTGAGATATGAGAATGGGAGAACTGACTAAAAATGTTCATTTCTAAAATATGACTGCAAGAAACCTTAACCTTAACAAACATTATAAGCTGAATCCAAGGCGGAAAAATTTATTGTATAACAAAAAACAAAAAACTGCACATTCGCCGTTAAAGTAGGCCCAGGGCGAGACCGCTCTCAACAGGACAGTTCTCCCTCTATATGAAACATGGCATCTCATAATCCCGTTTCTCTCATGGAGAGCAGTAAATTAAACTGTGGGATCAAGATGGGCGTTCATTCATTCAGCTTGTGTGGTAGACGCTCTCTCTCTGTAACTTTCTTTTGCGACCGAGTGTGACTGGCAGGTGTGATAAGTCAGCGTACCAGGGGCATGTGAAACAGAGAATACAGTGGACTAACAGGAAAGCAGCCAGCTGACAGCTTGACAATAGCATCCAGCCCTGGAGGACACCAAACCTGCGCTGAGCCCAAACAATGAGAGCCAAAACCTCTCCCTTCACCCGGTGACAAGATACCGTAATGGGAAGGTAATCATCGAAGAAAAGCACCATCAAATATTCAAAAGCTGCCGCGGCATGGGGTTGATTAAATATCGACTCCTCTGTTCCGCTGTCATGCTCGGCTTTGACTTCTCGCGCAGGTCCTGCCGTCTCAGTCTGTTGTCAAGCTCGAAGGCATGCGAGACTTTCCCACCTCCCGCTTTGGCCCCTAGGAGCTGTACTTGTTGAGAACCCATTTTCACGGTGGCTAGCTGCCTCTGAGAATCAATGTGGGGTTTCTGTTCTTCACGTCTGAACGGCATCATAAATGCAATGCGTTCTAAAAACAAGAAAATAGTAAGTAAACATATAAGAAAACTAATGCTAATATCCCCCTTGTGGCAACTTTGGCAGTGTTTTTTGTTTAGTTTTTTTTTGCACAAAAAAGGAACACAATCTGCATGATTACATATTTTTGCAGGAGACCATCACTAAAAACAGAATAGATATTTTTATAGTCAAGTGCTATTTTAGAAGTTACTGATATTTCCAGGTTTGATATTTCTATATTTAAATGCAATAAATTCTATATGCAAGTATGTATTAAGTTAACACCTACTGTAGCAACATCGCAATCTAGCAATGACCAATGACCAAAGAAGAAGAATACTGATAAAATACCACCCCTTGTGGCAACTGTTGCAATGTGCATTTTTTACGATAAATAAATAAATAATGCTAATATCTGCTGTAGCACACATTGTGATAACTTTGGAAATGCAATGCGATATACAAAAATAAATAAATAAAATGAAATAAAATAAAAATACATCATATATATATATATATATATATATATATATATATATATATATATATATATATATATATATATATATATATATATATATACAGTACATACCAAAAGTTTGGAAACATTACTATTTTTAATGTTTTTGAAAGAAGTTTCTTCTGCTCATCAAGCCTGCATTTATTTGATCAAAAATACAGAAAAAAATGTTATATTGTCATATATTATTAGAATTTAAAATAATTGTTTTTAAATTTATTATACTTTAAATGATCATTTATTTCTGTGATGCAAAGCTGAATTTTTAGGATCATTATCACATGATCCTTTAGAAATCATTCTAATATGATGATTCATGATCAAAGTTGGAAACAGTTCTGCTGCTTAATATTTTTTCAGAACATGTGATACTTTTTTAGGATACTTTGATGAATAAAAAGTAAAAAAAAGAAAAAGGAAAAAAAAGATGCTATGTTTTTAAAATATAAATATTTTGTAATAACAATATACACTACTGCTCAGTAATTTGGGGTCAGTCATTTTTTTTCTTTCTTTAAAAATAAATCTGATAAAATCAATACTTTTATTCAGCAAGGATGTGATAAATTGATAAAAAGTGATAGTAAAGAAAATATATTATTAGAATTGTTTTTTTTTTTATAAATGCAGTTCTTTTTAACCTTTTATTGATCAAATATATCAGACAGCAGAACTGTTTCCAACACTCATAATAAATCAGAATATTAGAATGATTTCTAAATGATCATGTGATCGACTGATGTTACATGTGACACTGAAGGCTGGAGGAATGATGCTGAAAATTCAGCTTTGCATCACAGGAATAAATTATTTTTTTAAGTATATTCAAATAGAAAACTATTATTTTAAGTTGTAATAATATTTAACAATATTACTGTTTTTTCTGTATTTTTGATCAAATAAATGCAGCCTTGATGAGCAGAAGGAACTTCTTTCAAAAACATCAAAAATAGTAATGTTTCCAAACTTGTGTTCTGTACTGTGTATATATACGCAGCAATTTTTCTACGTAGTTACACACCATTCAACACGCAATCTTGGTTACTAACTATAAAATCCCTATAGTAATATGCTTAACTAAATATTTTCTGAGTGTCCAGAGCTGCGTCCGAGTCGAGAGCGTTTCATACGGTGAGCAGTAACACACAGACGGCCCACAGTACCTTACATCCTGGATTAAACCCAACATTTTTGGCTGCAAAGAAACCACAATGCAGGTGCCACCACGCTTTATTAAGCTCAAATAGTTTCCAGACCTGGGGGCAATCTGTTATCTGAAAATAGTCCGTTCTGTAGTAATATCACAAATGTGTTACAGGTTGAAAAAACATCAAAAAGGTTCAAACTCCAGTTCATTTAGAACGACGCATTTATGATCAGTTACTTTAAGTTTTTACATGTGTTGCGTGGTATTTTTCTTACCTGCAAACTACACTGCCACTGAGCCAAAATGAGCTGCAAATTATAAAACTTTGAAGATATCTTTATTCAGGGTTCCCACACTTCTTGACCTTACAGGCTTTATTATTTTATATATATTGTCTTTCTGTATTTTACAAGGTTTAGCTTTAAGATTCTAGCCAAAGACATCTAGCCAATTAAATATGTATAATATATTAAATTTCAATGGAGCTAGAAGACTAATGCTAATATATAATCTAACACATTAACAATAAAAAAATTATAATATTAACTAATGCTAAAATCATTTACCCTTATGAATTTTTTTATAAAATAGTTTATTTTATTAAGAAAAGTGCAATATTTAGCTGAATAAATAAAGCATATATAAAGATATGCATATTCTTTGTAGAAAATATATATATATATACTGTATATATTTCTAAAGATTTTGTTGAGTTAGCTGAAGATTAATCCTAATATCTTATGCTGCTAATATCTAATGATAAGAAAAAGAAAAAAAAAAGAAAAAAAAAGAATAATAATAATATTTGGAAATGCTATTTTTGCTCATTTTTTCACATAAAGCATATATAAAAATGCATATTCATTTTAGTAAATTTTTAGAGATTTTAAGTTAGTAGAAGATTAATGCTAATATCTAATGCTGCTATAATAATAATAATAATGTATTATTATTAAATAATGTATTATTGTATTATACAATAATACATTAATGTATTATTATTATTATTATTATTATTATATCCAACAAATAAATATATAGCTAATTAAATATTTTAAATATTAGCTTAACTAAAAATTTCAATGAATTTTAAAGATTTTATTTAATTTAAATATTTAATTAAAAAAATATATTAGTTTCTCAGACAAATGGACAGCTAAAATGTTTGTTCTTGTTGTTGTTTTCTTTTTCTTTTTTTGGTGAAAATATAAAACCTTAAGTCTATTTGTAAACACTTTGAGCATTGCATTACATTGCATATTTTACAAGAGTCCCATTTCTCAGGAGTGACATCTGAACAAACAAAGCTGCAAGATATGTGCATGTTCACTGTCCGGGCTGTGCTATCAGCGCAATCGGTTTGTTAACAGGATGTTTATATATCTTTCATTTGCCAGCAGAAATCCAACCCAGCTCGGAGGTTGACCTAAAAACTAATTGAGCGGTGAACATGGTTGTTCTCACGGCGCAAGACATGTTGGGAAGTCGAGGTCAGCGGGTCACGCTGACACATCGTCCACCCCCAGTGTGAACATAAACATTTTAGAAAGCCTTTTGACCAAATTAACGGCTCTTATGAAAGCAGCGAGTGCAGACAAAGATGTGTGTGTTTGGCCGGGAGGTCTCGGGAGGAATTCGCTGGACTTTAGCTTGTGAGATGTTTGCCTCTGACACGGGATGCTTGTGAAATCGTTTTTGGATTGACTCTCAACAGAAGCTGTTGCAACTGTTCGCCGTGGTCAGCCAAAGCCTTCTGTCATTGTTTTACAGACTGACTAACAGTTCACTTATCTCCTGAAAAAGAGTCGGATTCAGCAATAGCTCTAAACTGACCTCATTTACTCTCTCAATGCGCATTCTTGCTCTTGTTGGGAATGCTACTTCAGTGCAAAGACAAAAAGAAAAGTCTTATAATGATTTCGGATCATGCTTTGTTATATTTTTCCAATAGTTATCCAACTGATCCCGATCAAGTCCCCATTGAACAACAAGATTCATTTCTTAATCAGAATTACAACAAAATATAGAATTAAAATGCTAAATGCTAAAAAAAAAATGCTAATTTTAGATTGACTATCAGAGTAAAGGAAACTCTGACATTATTAGCTTTACTTAGTTGTTTTAATAAACCTGCATGAATAATTCTGGGTAACTGCATAAATAAATGCATAAATAAATTATATTTATTCAGGGTTAACACTTTTTGACTATGTGTGTGTTAGAGAGAGATTAAATAAAGCATTATGAAAAAATGCATTTTCTTAATAGAACTGTCAAAAGAAATTTTCCAATTTTATTAAAGTCAGAAATTCTGCGCAAGTATTCAAAGAATGAGAAATATGAATGGAAATGCATTGTCACTAAAAACATGTATAATATTTTATTTTCCACTTAAAACTACAATAATATAAAGCTGATTGAATATTTATAAGATTTTATTAACTTACACAAGTTTTTCAGGCATGTCAAATTTTAAGAGCGTTTCTATCATTTTTTTTCTTCCATAAATACATTTAATTTTGTTTAATAATTATAGTTTCACTTTAGTTTAAATATTTACATTTTGTGTAATCTTAATGGATAAATAGTGCATGTTATGCTGTATTTTTATTTATTTATTTATTTGTAAATAACTGACCACCTTATTTTCCATTGCTTTAAACATTCTTAAGTTAATCACTTTAGTTTGGATCCACCCGCATTTTCGTGTCTGACAGGCGTGACTCACAGAAAACACGCGAGAGACTGTTACTATAGTAAACACACGCTCACCTGTCTGATTCACTGTAATTAACAGTTTCACCTTATTTCACAGAGTGATTCGTGAACGTGTCGCACCTTATGCTGCATTGCTCCAGCGGGGAAAAGCTGTTTTGGCTGGAAGCTATTTGTGAAAAATATGTGAGTTTTGGAAAAACAAGGTGAATAAGAAATGACGCAGGTTTTAAACTAAAGTAAGACGCACGGAGTGACATCACAAGTCACTTAAAATAAAGTTGGTTGAGAAAACAAATTTAACAAACCAGCTCTTTAGTGGTGAAATAATAGCATGTTTTGTTTTTAAGAGGGTAAAAAAATGTGATGATTTAGCAAAAGAGATGTAGTATTTAATACAAAATTTCAACCCGTAATCAGACTTGAATTATATGGAGAAAAAAAATCATAATTTCCATATAACTCCACATAATTTCAATAACAGAATCCACGTACAGTAGCAACATCGTTCACAAACTCCGGTTTGGGGAATCTTGATGTAATGTAACATTTAATAACTTCATGTTGTCATATGATGCTTTTTTAAAGATCATTATTTTGTGTATTTGGAGTAACAGAATATGCTGACATGCTTTAATGTTCAAAAAACACAAAAAGCTATTTTAATCGCATCATATGACCCGTTTTAATAACAATTAATGGAATATATTTTCTCTCTTTGTATTTTTATATCGACATGGTACAAGATTATTGTATTTAAAGCAATGTGATAAACAGGTCAAAAGTAATCTAAAAGTAGGCAGATTATATTACGTACTGTAAATTGTGTTATATTATTATATATTACTAACAACACAATTATCAGTAAGAGATTACACCTGTTAAAAACATAGTTCAACCAAAAATGAAAATGCTGTCATTAATTACTCACTCATGTCGTTTCAAACCCATAAGACCTTTATTCATCTTCACAACACAAATTAAGATATTTCGATGAAATCCGAGAGCTCTCTGACCCTCCCACAGACAGCAAGGATCCTTAAAGCTCAGAAACGTAGCAAGGACTTTGTTAAAACAATGCATGTGACATTAATGCAATGCATGTACGCAGATCGATGTTTACGTTGTTTATGCTTTGATCTGAACGTAAACAATCACATACGTTGCTTACGTACTGTATGTGATACTCTCCAAAATTGCGCTTTAAGGCGTCATGTAGGAGACGAATTGTTGAATAAAGTCATTCGTTTTGTTTTCTTTGTGCACAAAAATATTCTCGTAACTTCGTGAAATTACGGTTGAACCCCTTGATCGTGATCTGTCTGTGGGAGGGTCAGAGAGCTCTCGGATTTCATCAAAATATCTTAATTTGTGTTGTGAAGATGAATAAAGGTCTTATGGGTTTGGGACGACATGAGTGAGTAATTAATGACAGCAGCAAGGCTAGGGACACATGGGGACAGATTCGACTTCCTCGCACACGCTGGCTTTATTAAAGGCGTTTCACCGCGGCACGCTGCACTTCCCTTATTGTGATGCAGCAGCCTACATTAGCCGAGCTTTCATGTGGCCGCGCGTGTTTAGCATATGACCGTACGGACCCAAACGCTACACCCACTCGGCACAGCGGCTGATCAGTCACTGCCCTATTTCTGAAACGCAGATTAAAGGTTTCTGTTTGTCTTTGGTTACTTCCAAGTTATTATAGGCCGACTATGACCTTGGTGTATTCTAAATTAAAAAGGTTATGTCATGCGCTGACTGTAAAGACATATAATCTTCTCCCTCTTTGCTCTTGCTTTTTGTTTTTCTCTCTCCAGTTAATCACATCCATCCGTATAATTGACAAGGCTGCAGTCAAGAGGAAAAAGTGAATCAAACGCCGAGCTCCATCGACTCAATTATACGTATCTCACGATCTCTCGCATCTTTAGTAGTAGTTGGGTGTGGACTTCAATACAACAATTGCCTTTTCAAAAGAACTCCATGGAAGATACTTTCTTCCATGTTTTTTAGGTGCTTTTCTGGAAAATAAGACAGAAATCACCCAAAATATCCTATAGAAACTACATAGTAATGCCATGGCAGCCACACACAACAATTTAACAAGATTTCAATTTAAACTACACTTTATGCGTTTTTGTCCAACGCTCTTAATCGTAATGCTAGTGTTTTTTGTAGGTCGTTGAAGTTTAATCATTGTTTCCATGTTGTTGATGTTCGTGCAAATGAAGCTGTCGCCTGAAATCAGTGGAAAAATTGCTCAGTGTGACCAAAGTTAATGTGAGCAGGTCTTTAACTGGGCGAATAGCAAAATAAAACATAGAGTATTTATTAAAACACTAATCATAATAGTCACATGAGTCGTCCAGATGTTGCTTGCGTCGCAGTATCTGGAGAGACTTTAGTCGCAAAACAACAAATGCCTTAAATCGGAAATAAATAATTCAGTCCTTACTCTCAGTGTTGGTACGGTTAACTAAATCCTTCTCTTTTTTTTCTTTTTTTTTATTGAAATAAAGTAAAATATAAATATTAGATGAAAAAATAACAAATAAAAAAAGTAAATAGACCGCTGAATCAAAATTTTCCTTAGATTACTGACACAAAAAAATTAATTAACAAATAAAAAAATTAGAAAGCCAAATATTAATATAAAAATAATGAAATACAAAAATCACATAAATTTTTTTAAACAAACTAAAATTCTAAAACTAAAAATAATAGTTAATTCAAGATATTCATAAATTATATAATAGTCAAATAAAATATTTTTTTTTTAAATAGGACCAATGTGTATTTTTGTGTACATAGTGCGCAGCTAAATTTAAAATAATATAAGACACAATTAATTCATACAATTTTCATCACTAAAATTATATATTTCACAAATATTTTGAACTGTTTTTTTTATTTAATATTTTCTTTTTTTTTTCATTTACTTTGAAGTGTCTATATTTTTTTTAATATATTTATTTTATTTTATATTCTTATATTTAGTTTTTCAGTCCTCACTCTCAGTGTTGGTACGATTAACTAAAACCCTTTTTTTTTATTTAGTTGTATTTATTTATTTTTAATTGAAATAAAGTAAAATGTAAATATTAGATGAAAAAAATAACAAATAAAAAAAGTAAATAGACCACTGAATAATTTTTTTTCCTAAGATTACTGAAACTAAAAACTTAATTAACAAATTAAAAAATTAGAAAGCTAAATATTAATATAAAAATAATGAAACCTGATAAAGAAAACAAAAATCACATAAAATTATTAAAACAAACTAAAATTCTAAAACTAAAAATAATAGTTAATTCAATATATTCATAAATTATATAATAGTCAAATAAAATATATATATATATTTTTTTTAATAGCACCAATGTGTATTTTTGTGTACATAGTGCACAACTAAATTTAAAATAATATATGACACAATTAATTCATACAATTTTCATCACTTCAATTATATATTTCACAAATATTTTGAACTGTTTTTTTATTTCATATTTTCTTTTTTCATTTAACTTGAAGTCAGTATTTTTTTTTTCATATTAGTTTTTTCTTCAACTTTCAAAGCATCCCAAACAGGTTTGTAACTCAATGAGTGTGAGTAAATGATGACATAATATACTGTCCATTAACTGTCCAAATACTTGAGACCACCTTATAATAAAATATTAGCTGTCATCCCGTAAACCATCTGTGCGGCCATACTCTTCCACTTCTTTAGTGAGATCAATGACTTTTCTGTTCCCCTGATACCATAGAGCTCATTTAGATCTACACTAATGACCAGCCGCTCCGCACAATCAGTTTAGACACTTGGACAAGCAGAATAAATCCATTGTGTGTGTTTAAAGAAACACGTATCAATCCAGCATGACGTTCCCAGCGTCTGGAATGAAATGACCCTCATGCCTGTTGATTGGATTTGTTCAGCTGTGATAGAAATCCTTTCAGTTGAATAAATCTGCTTATTTTAAAACCCCTAAACTATTCACTTCCTTTCAGGCCGCTTCTGAAAACCGACCAAACAATAGTTCACTTTTACCACTGCTTTGTAAGAATGATGAAATACTGTTTTGCTTTGCAGCAAGGAAAATTAGTGGACCGCAAAACCGAATAATGCCCGACCCAAAGCGGCACGCATATCAGCTTTTTTTTTTTTCAGATGCATTTTTGTGCATGCAAACCAAATTAAAAAATAACAGGATTATTGTCTTTTTTGTGTGTGTGTGTGTCCTGCCGCAAGCACACAGATCCGTTTCTGAGTTCCTGCCGGTCCTTGTCTTCATGCACAGGCTTCAGGTAAACATTTGTAAGCACAGCTAATCAATTTCATGGAGAGGATATGACAATGATCTCCAGCTGTGTCTGCAGGGCGTCCAACTGTGCTGAGACCTCGCCCCCTTAAAGTTCCCGATGTTGCATTAAATGCATAATCATTCATTTCACGGAGCAACCCAACGTTTTTTCCTCAAACTCGCCGTCAAACTTTTTTAAGAAGTGACAAGCATCATGAACAAGCTCAGCATTCAAGTCTGCCATCCATTATCCAATACCGTAGTGACTGTAAGAAACACTAAATACTTAACAGGCCGCTCTAATTGTGCTGCGCGCTGCCTCTTGGGGCAGATGTAATTAAGTGAGCCAAGTTAGAGCTAGTAAAACAGTAGGCCCAGATGGAAGCTCCATAACTCACTCAAGTGCGCCATTAAAACGTCGCAGAAACAAGAAACTTAAAGCATTTAGAATTATTACGACTTCCTTAGGAAAGGAAATGACGATTAACAGACTCTTGAAGAGCTTGAGTCAGAGTTTAAACAACACCACCCTGACACTGTGCAAAAAAAAAAACAGTAACGTGAAATATAATACGCATTCTGACACAGGATGCGAGTTTATGCGAGTTTACACACCTTGATGATGCTTTAAAAGTCATTGCATAAGTCAAGGCCGAATAATGCAATGATTAACACGCTCTGCATGTGTGTGCGCGCGACCCAAGCGCTTCAGACTATTTCAGGTTATTGCATTTTAGCTGCATTCACACTTTACAAATACTATAATTTGTGAATACATATCCAAATCAGCGACTGTCCAAATTCAACTCACATTCCTACAAAGTTCACTAATACTAAAATACTAAGAAAGAGTGTATAGTCATTGCATGAATGCTCAATTCTTAGGCAAGTCATACAGTCAGCCACGGCTCATCTAGAGAAGGTTAAAAGCGAATAAGATAACATTAATCCACAATGATTAATGACACACAGACTAAATAGTTTTTCCTTATGCAAATAACAGCACTGATTTGTCTTTTAACACTCATGTCGCTCGTAGAATAGACAGGCTTTTGGGAAGTCTGCCCCACCACCACCCAGGGAAACCGATCGCACCCCTCCCAGCTGCCTCTGGACGTGCCGTAATGAGGCACAAAGACTGGGTGGAAGATACTTGCATTCTTCCCAGAGGCAACTCCAGCTGGGAGCTCGACACTAAAGCGAAACCCACAGCCGAGAGACTGACATCTCCGCCAACTCTGGCGAATATTATAAAGCCCTTTGAAACCAGGCCCTGTTTTAATGGGCTGGACGACAGGGGAGTGGCCGTGAAAGGCTTTATACCTGGACGAGCCGAGGAGATAATTAGACGTTAGTCACAGCCAGGGCTGCTTTTGATAGCACTTTAATAAACCCTCGTGCTTTTGACTGCACGATAATAATTTAAAACGAAAGCTGAATTTAAGATTGACATACAATAGTTCCTGATGACATAACAGCGCATTTACTGTAGAAATGCCTCATGCATGAATAGAAATGCAAGGACGGATGCAAAGATTTGCATGTTGAAAAATTAAAACACACAACTCTCGGTGAGAAAAAGTGCATTGGTACGATTTCCAAATCGGCCAAAGTCAACACAAGTCACAGCCCATTTGACACATCTGCGAGTGAAATGAGAAAAAATGCGAGGCGGGTTTGATTTTATCCGGTGAGGATTGATTGGAGGGCTGAAAACTAAGAGGACTGACGTCAGCTCGAAAGCAAAGTCATAGAGCAAGCTGATGAAAAATCACTATCAGGTTTTTTTTTTTTAATGTGGAATAAGTTGTGAATCATTCACAGGACTGTGCATGCATGCATGCAAGAAAAAAATACACTTTTGGTGTCATGCATAACCTTAATCGTAGAATTTGAAGGCATGGGTGCTGCATGCATTCTGGAAAAGTTTGGCATGCGCAAAATGCAGGAAAGCATGACTCGAGAAAACCTAGATGCATGACTTCAGTTTGAAGACCCGATCACACACGTCGAAGTGGTCGGCACAGAAGTATTTATATCGGCCTGTGTTTTGTTTAAAGTCAGATGGACTAATGGTTGCCATCTGCTGGTGAGACCCAGTGGAAGTAAAGCATGTATTTACACAAAATAAATCTCCAGGGAGACAGCCAACTGCACATGAAATTACAGGTCTGCTGTATCTACAGCTGACTGTCGGAGCTGGAGGGAACCTGGGTGTGTTTGTTATGGTGGAGGGTTCCTGTTGCTATCCGATCAAGAGGCCAGAACTTCTGGAACGGTCTTTGGGGCCTTGGCAAGTGTCGGCCTTTTAAAAAGCGAGGTTTGAACTCAATAACGTTATGCTTTCTGTGCGAGTTTCGCAGAGCGAGCGTGTCCAGAATTTGACAGTGACAAAAAAGCCCGGGCGTATAATTTGTTTACGTTCCCATGGTTGCTCTGTGACATCAGATGTTTATGTTGGAAAGGGATTTTGACAGCATTACAGTAGAAGCACTTGTCGGAGAGCGCACGAGGCATTGCAGGCTTCAAGTATGTGCCAGTGATGCGCTCTGACGCGTCACAAATGTCTTCACGTGAAATCCGACCCATGAATCACGTTCTCTGTCGTGCACTATTATCACTGCTACGGCACATCTGCACTAAATGACCGTATTTGAAGGTGCTAAAGTTGACTTGGCAGGTTGCAATCATGCTTTTAGCATTACAACACTGCACATGCTTTAAAAGGAACATTAAACTGTTCATTTTATGATGCATACAACAGATTTAGATTATAAGTGTGAGGCCACAGTGAAAATCTGGAATTTAAACTTGGAGGTTTTGCCATTTTGATCCGATTTAAAAATAGAAAAATTATTTTTCACTCAACTGTGTTTTTGGTTATAATTATAACAAAATAACTATATATATATATATATATATATATATATTTTTTTTTTAATATGTTAAATAATTTAATAGAATAGTAATTTAAAATAATTAATTTAGAATTAAAAATAAATAAATTAAATTAAAACCTGGAAAGTTTGACATTTTAATAAACAAAATAAATATTACTCTATAAAGTGAATAACACATTTAAAGTTTTAGGTCACTAACACAGTGAATACATTTATACTGTATATGATATGAACTCATTTTTTCACTCAAACTTTTTTTGGTTGCAATGTAATTTATAATGAAATAAACATTTTAGCAAGATAATTTAAATTATTATTCTAGAAAAATATATATATTTTTTTTTTTTTTTTACTGATTAAATAAATATATACTCATTCAAAATTATAATTATACCTGGATTTTTATTTTATTTGAATAAAATACTTATAATAAAACATTTTTATGGCATTAAATAATAATATTTAACACTTCTAAGTCAGTAATAGAATTAACAAATTTGTGCCACTGACCATTTTTTTACTCATGATTTTGTTGAGAATACAATATAATTGGTAAAAATACAAAAATGTATTTTAAATTAATTTAACAATTTAAAAGGCTAAGTATTTAATATATTTAATGTAAAAAGATAAAAAATAAATGCATTTTAGTTCTGAAATCTGGAATTTAAATCTGAATTGTTAGTATGTTAGCATTTTAAGTAATTAATCAATTAAATAATATAAATACATTTGTGACCATATGAACTCTTTTTACGCAAATGGTTTTTTGATGAGACTACTGTATATATTATAATGAAAAAAATACAAAAATATATTTTACATGATTTACATGATCTAAAAGCGCAGTTATTTGAAATGATCATTTTAGAAAAATGCAAAATATCAGAATTTTCTCTCGCAGTCTCAGAGTTGACCACAGATATCAAACGAGATCCTGTTGCACGCAGAAAGCAGCGATGCAGTTGTTTTGAAGCACACTCTTTACACAGACACGAGATCATGGCACATCAAAGTGAAGTAACTTTGAGTAACTTCAGCTGAAGGGTGTGTTCGGTGAGTAAACAGGCATTTTTGACTCATGCACAGGGTGGTATTTGAGGATTTATGTGTAAGAATAGTCAAATGACACAGTAAGAGCTCATCACCCGGCTGTGTCACTGTGGTTAGGGAATTTCCTCTGTAATTACCTGAGCGATCCCTCTGCACCTGGAGACGACGCTGAACAAACCCACGGCTTTACTGTGACCGCGGGAATGTAAACACACTTCCTACGAGTCACAAGGGCCAAAAACATCAGTTCATGCTCAGAGAAATCAATACAAGCCACTGGAGTCAATAACTGTTAAATAAATTTGCACTTTTCTTTAAGGACACATACAAATTCAGTCAATATTTACTCAAGCTCTCATCGTTCCAAACCCACTTGACCTTTAACTCACGTGCAACACAAAAAACATTTTTTTTTTTTTTAAAAAGCTCAGTTTGAATACACCATATTCCATCTCAAAACGTAATTGTGCATGCATGCAATCAAACTTGGCATGTTTGGTTAAGAGATGCACGAAAGCCAATGCCGTTTGGTGTCATTCACCAGGGATATTCGAGAGCTGTGGTGGAAGGGAAGATTTTCAGCAAAAAACAACTCAACCCTCATGTTGTCAACCCTTCTTTTCAGAGCTGCTTTACAGCAGAAGTGAATTTTGTTTGCATCATGTCTATAAAACAGTCTGTATTGCATAAAATGCTATAAATAAAGGTGACTTGTGTTGGAGAGGACATTCTTTTTCCCATAAATGCTATTAAAGTTATCACATTGGCCTAAAACTTTCTCACTTTGCTCAAACAGGGTATAACAACTTATAAAAAAAATATATAATTTTGGGGGTACAGTATATTGGATTCAAAATTTTTAGCAACTTGTTTCCTTTCGATTAGGTTTTTAATTTATTCTTAGAATAAATTTATAATAGGCCTCAACGATCTAAAGCTAATGCACCACAGTTTGATTAGATTTTCAACAAATAATGCTTTTTTTTATTGAGGCCTGTGACAAAAAAGTTCAAAGATTAAATCCAAAATTCGGAGGTTTACAAGGTTTAAAGTCTGGTCTTTTTTTCACAGCTTGGGAAAAGGGTTTAATTTGGGTCCGTTTCTCACTCTAAGCATCATATTTACATTTATTCATAAGCAGACACTTTCATCCAAAGCGACTTACAAATGAGAAACATCTCAAGTAACAGTATTCAGAAAAAGCCAAGTTGAAAAGGTGCTTTTTGAAAATTTCTTTTGACATTTCTTCCATTTTAGAAAGTTGAAAGTCAGTCACACGGGTTTGGAACAGCACAAGGGTGAGTAAAGATTGCTGGGTAAACTAATCCTGCATTGTTCCTTCCCAAGACCACAAGAAAGAAACCAGCACAAACCTCCCCCATCGCACATATAGAGCGCAGACGTTTCTAGTCGAATGCTGTTCTACTAGTTTAAGACTACGAGTATAAAAATGACAGCGCTCTCACTTTCGGGTCAAACTACGTTTATTCTGCTGCCATGGCTGCAGTACAAGCTCCTTATAAAGCCATATGGCCTGCTTTTGTGTAAATATACAGTACAGACAGAATAATTCTGTAGTTCTCATGTCCAGAAATGATGGCATTGCAAGACATGACTTAGAAAATGACGGAATATCTCCACAGCTGCGCGTCATGCATCATGAGAGAGGAGTTTCCACACTCGCTCGCTGGCTCATGCAAGGTTTATACACTTGGGCAATGAAAACAAACAATTAAACTAGCAAGAGTATAATACCCTCACAGGCATGAACCTATTTTCTGGTGCTGGCTTTGTAAGGACTATGCAAAGTTTAATGTTTGCACGCATATAAATTAACGCATTGCCTCCTGAAGTAAATAAAAATACCAGCAATCGGCCACTGCCTCTTCAGCACGGCAATTCTGGGTCTATGATTTCCTTGCGCTGTGGTCAGGCCCCTACGGTGCAAATGCAGTCCAGATGAGTTCCTGGTTCACGGTTATGAGCTAAATGAAAGGCTTCAGGACAAATTCCCTCCATCAAACTCGCCTGAAATCAAGGCCTGCTGGTGTTCCAGCCAAGCCAGTCGCATGTGCACATGTGCATCTGCGGGACACGTGACACGATGCATGCGGAAATTCATATTGCATCAGTGGTTCTCAACTGGTCTGACATGCATAGAGTAACCAGCAAAATAAACAAGGAGAAAACACCTTCCATATCTTTATGGGTTCATCTCAAAGGTCATGTGTCCATTCGAACAGTATTTCAGCACAAACTCATCTGTCATTATTATTCAGATTAGACAGGTGCAACACGGGCAGGTTGTGCAACATACCTTCATCCTCAAAAAAAAAAACAGGGATAAAACCCCATCAAATGAAAATGTTATCCAAGTGACATTATATATTAGGAAAAATATGCTTTCTACTAAACACGATGCATTTTATGAGGTTAATTTTGAGCTGCTGGAAGCATGAAACCATCAAAATATATTTAAAACATAATTAACCAGATGAGAACCAATGCATTATATAATTTGCAAAATACATGGTATAAAATTTGATATATGCATAATGCATTATATTCGGGATTTCATACATTTCCTAAATAACTGTAACCAAAGTTAAAGACATTATAATTTGTGCAAATTCCTTTGTTACACTGGAAATGGTTGTTTTAATGCATTATACGTTCTAAAGATGTAACCGTGATTAGATTAAGATCATAAGGTGCATTGCAATGCACAATTAATGCATTCAAAATGCTTTTATAATGCATTATAAATAAAGGCTTCAGGTGTTACTGAAAAGTTTGATGACAAGCAGTAAGAAAGGTTTGAAAGCCAGAAATGACATTCTTTATGTATAATGCATTATACATTTTCATAAATAATTCTAGCCAAAGCTTCAATGCATTATAATATTTGAAGATGTCTTGTTACATATTAAATTGGTCATGTGTTTTAATGCATATACTTTCTGAAGGTTTGTAACAATAAATAGATGAGTATTATAACTGTGATTACAATTATTCATACAAGGCATAATAAATGCATTAAAAATGCATTACAGTTTTGGTAACAAAGTGTAACCAAAATTTCAATGACAAGGACTTCTTTTGAAAGCCAGATATGATTATTAGCCAGAATGATCTTATTACATAAGCTTCTTTATAAACCGTAATCATTTTTTCCATCAGATCAAAGTCACAATGTGGCTTGGCACACACCAACGCAATATTTCTCCATGCACTTGTCTGTGAATCACATGTGAAGCAGGTGATTATCATTCCTGCCATCACCGATGACGATTCACTGCGTTCTGTGCTCTTATCTCGATCATTAAAGCAATCTCGACACTAATTATGAATCATAAAGACGATCATGTTGGCCACCTTATCTCAGGAACGCTGCAGGAATCCAGTGCATCATAACATCTGCGTGTTGTCATGAGAATCAAGCTCTCAGCGAGCACATTTCGATAGTTTTATCTGCACAGCTGAAACCCTGCATGCACGTATTGCTTTCACTAACCATCTTGATAGGTAGGGTGTGTCTTCCCAACATCTGTAAACCATACATGTTCATTTGAAGCGTCCATATGCCCCATAGCCCAGCACCATACTGTTACCGACCCCTTAATGAACTCAAACGGTCCATTTTCAAATAGTTCAACATCAAGGCATTTTTACCAGCGGTGCATAACACGTTACATTTCAGAGAAACCTGCCTGCGAGAGGAAAGCCGTACTTCCCACAGTCTTGCTTTATGATCCATAAGAAAGTCAAGTCGTGATTCCTTTGACGTATGTTTAACCTCAAGAAAACCCAATAAAAGCTCTGTTTCTTTACAGACTATATTTTCAAGGGCCAACGTGGAGAATGATTCACGCGGGAGAAATAGACCTTGCTAAAGGCCACGTACTTTGAATATCCTCCAATTTTAAAATTGCATATAAAAATCCAGATAAGGCTAGAGTCATATCTAGTCACGTTTTACCGAAATGCATCTGATTTTGTCTATAACCTACAGCTGCAGAGACAAATGAAAGCATGTTTCATATTCAGGTTTTTTTTTCAGACATTTGACTTTTTAAGCTAAGTGCATGCTATATTTGTTTCTGTCAGCGTGTACATTTTGTGTTCTGTACTCTTTATTTTGAGCAACTTAATTACATGGCAATCTTCACGTTTGAAACAACGTCCCTCTAATTAAACACTTCCTAGCTCTTGACTTTAGAGCGCCATGTAGTGAATGGCTCTTAATTAGCGTGGCTTCAATATAAAGCTGGAGGAAGCCACCTTTACGCAACCAATACATAAGGACCCGTGTGAAGAAACACAATAGTCATTGTCTCCAGGCAATAGGTCAATTTCAAGAGCTCATACTGTTAGACTAAACTCACACCGGCTAATTTCCTGAGCATTCAGTGTCAACTACCTGTCACATTGGTTTGAAATAAGTGCGTTTGTCACATCTCTAAAACATTGGCTCCGTCTACACTGCAAACTCCAGCTATGCATGCTTTTGTTTTGATCGTTTGATGGATTTCGGTCAGATTTGGCCAATGCATTTCCATTGGTAAGTGCTTTGTGATATATTTCAAAGCATTTTAATGCATTACTGCATTAAATGCATTTCCACCAAAGCTAAGTAGATATTGCATTGCAACTTTCATGCATGAAGCGATTTTCTTGTTTGATTATGCATTTAAAATATAACATAAACTAATCTTTTGTTGTTGTTGTTGTTGTTGTTGTTGTTGTTTCAACATGCATTAATGCATATTAAAATAAAAATAGTGCACAAATGTATTGCTTTGCATTGTTAGTTAATGCATTAACTAATGTTATCTAATGGGATTGTAAAGTGTCACCAAGTATAACACCAAATATTCAATAAAAATGATTGCAGCAGAAATAAATACAAAACACGCATACTTCATAAGCGGATCGAAACGTACATCAGAAAAAGTTTGTTTAACTGATTAAAAAGATTTATTTTCCCAATAGTGAACATAAATATATCTTTATATACTTCTCCAAAATATGTGTTTTACTTTATTATAAATAAAGTTTAGTATTGGGAAAAATAAACTGTCTGTAGACTTCCAGGCGTCAGCGGCATCCGCAGCCCTCTACGACCATGTCCTGGTAGTTTTTTAAGATCACCCGCTCGTATTCGTCCAGATAGAGCAGCGAAACCGGGCTCAGGTCCGTGGGAACGCAGCAGGCCCGGGGGATGTTGCTGTTCACCGAGTTCACCAGTGTCTGTACAATAGCGTGGTTGGTGGAGTTCAGGTGGTCTGCCAGTGGAAACGGACACTCGCCCTGGCAGTAAAAGGCATGGTAGCCCGGCGGGGCGACTATCCAGTCGTTCCACCCCACGTCGCTGAAGTCCACATAGAGGGAATGTCTCCTGCAGTTGGCTTTTTGCTTCTTCCGCTGTTTGTTTGTCCGCACTTGCCTCTTCTCGCGAGAGTGCAGCACGTTTCCCTTCCCGTCGTGGCTATAGGTCACCAGTAATGGCCTCATTTGGGGCCACGTGTCCTCTCTGTCGTGCAGGGACCTGCTGATGCGGACGTGTCTTTTGGAGTCCTCTTCCGCGCGGTCCGGGTGAACTATTTCCACCACGAAGCCGTGGTTGGGATGAAAGTCTGTGGTCCATCTCGTGACCGCGGGACTCACGTCGAAACTCTCCCACTTGCTCAAGCTGTGCTGAACCAGCCTGGTGTCCAGGAGTCTCGTGATGGGTTCCTGAAAGGAACCGGACGGTTTAATGATCTCGTGAATGTTAATGCGGTGAAATCCCTCGCTGCCGTTACTCACGACCTGCTCTCGGAAAATCCGCAGCTCCGCTGACGTCACGAACTCCTCGCCCGGGATAGAGCTCAGGTTGAAGAGGAACCGCTGAGTCGTCTTTCCGCTCGAACTGGACAGGTCCTCCATGGATTCTGGAAGAAAACCAATCGTAGCATTTATGGGAAGCTTTGGCTATTTGAATCAATGCCAGTTCCTTGCACTCGGTCTTGTTTACAATCATTGACAGGATGTGACTTCTACTGACCTCTTACTGGACACAACGCTTGAAAAGTGATTACTTATCACGGTTAACACAACATGATTACTTAAGAGGTGGTAAACTAACACAAAGGGCATTTCTAGTTCATTGCATGTCATCCATTTATTATGTGCATTAAACTTTTTATTTATTTATCATTATTGCAACTCAACAGTGGAAACATAAAAAAATCTCTCTTGAATTGCATTAAAAAGTTCTTTTTTTTTTATAGTAGCAGTAATACTTATACTAAATCCAGTTACTTAAACATTAAAATTTATAATTAATTAAAAAAAAACAAAACATTTTATTTACTCAGGGTGAATGCATACAGCAGGAAGAGATGTGAGAGGACAAAAAACTACAACGAAAAGAAAAATGCACCTGTAACTGCATAGCAGGTAGCAAGCTATAAATACATAAATATATATATAAATATATAGTAACTTCTTACATATATTCAAGTTCAAGTTTTTTTTTTTTTTTTTTTTTTTTTTTTTTTTTTTTTTTATATATTACCATTTGGGAAACTTGGGACTACAGACTACAGAAAATGAGCTCTAAACATCAGACTTAGTATAAATAAACTGTAATTTCCTCATCAGACAGTCTGTAGATAATCTCAATTCATATCTGGCACGCAGGATACAGCAGATAGGAAAGGAAAGGAGTAATTTCGAGAATTTTATTTAAGTAAACACTTGCTTACCATCATGGTGGAAGCTCCTGACCGTATTCGCGCGGCTCGCAGATCTTTCCGAGCCTTTCCCTAAAGATCCCTTGGGTCTGTTGCTGTTGTTCTGCTCCGCGTTCACCGAGTGCATCGAGAACAAGTCCATCATGTATTGCGGAACCACCGCAGACCTGCTGGGCCTCGGTCTGTGTTTGAGTCCAAACATGCTCAGAAGTCGAAGTTCAAACGCGTGCAGGACGTCCCGAGACAGAGAGGAGCGGCCGGTCTGGGGCACGAGTCCACTGGAGCCTCCAAAGAACACCTGAGTGACCATCAGAACCATCAGAGCGCAGCCGGAGGAGACCATGATCACCGCGCTAAACCTGTCAGATCAGAGACGAACGAGATCAGATGGGCTCGGGCCAGGAGATGTGACCATATTCCGTGTTTGATCGAGCCATTGTGAGAGTTTAGAGGATCCTTCGTGCATCAGAGACACCTTGAGAGCCGCTTCACGGAGGAACGCAGCTCTGCGCTAGATCCATCTGGATAGGAGAGGCTCTGTGAGCCAAAACCTGTCATAATAATAGATCTGCGCTCTTAAAGCGAGAAAGTCGAACAATTAAACGAACAAACAACAACACCTCGCGGACGCTTGACCTTAAGCAAAGAGACTAAATCGAGTGCACCTCCCGTGTAAAACAGATAAAGTCCAGTTTGAGCTCCAAAGCGCAGTTGCACTTTTGTTCATGGCACACGAGATGATCAGCGCAGTCTGGTGGGGTCTTCACACAAATCTGCTGCTCTTTTATAAATCCCCGTTTCACTCAGCTCCATGCAACAGATCACCAAAGAAAAGCTGTGTATCTGCAGAAAACAGTGGGAGACTTCCACAGGAGCGCCCGCCTCTTCTCACACATATTCCACCGTCACCGCTGGACACAGACGAGCCGTAGGTGTTGAAACGGAGGGAAGTGCGCGGATAAAAGTCCACTTCATTGACAAAACAAAAGTTCCTTCTTTTGCTAGGAGCGGCGAGGGTTTGGATACGTGCGTGTCCTTTACGCGCAGTGCGCAAGTGTGCAACTGCGTCTCTCTCTCTCTCTCTCTCTCTCAGTCGTGTCTTTATTAAACTCTGATGTCATGACAGAATTCATCAGCTCTGGACGTGAATGGATTCATGTGGACAAACGCGCCTTTGGAGAGTTCAGAGTTTATCTAATTAAGTAACGGGGAAACACATATATGGGATGTTTCTGCTATATTTGATTGCTTTATTAAATTTAATTAAACATACTTGGTCATTGCATTTATTGTGGAATTGAATGCAATTAATTATTACGCTATCACCAAGAATGCATTTAGATCTCAAATGTTTAGAAGTAGCTTTAAATTAAAAAGGACGCTCATATTCAGAGCCAGTGCGCCAACTTGTGGCAACAACGGTTAATGTGAAGCAGGAGACGGGGCTAGTTATCACTTTTTTTTCTCCCGCCAATATTTCGTAGGGTGGGATAAAAAAGTGCATTTGTGAAGACAAAGCTTAGGCTATTAAAAAAAAAAAAAATTCACCATAAAATGGGGCAATAGGTCAAAAAGGGAACCTGACGTTAAAAGACCCTTTTCAATATTTTCCAGGATGAAAAAAAAAAAAAAAAAAAACATTTCTATGAGTCAACAAATGTACAAGTGCAAACATCATATAGGCGAAAACATGACAAGTGCACAACACATACAGCAATATAGCACCTATATATACACTAGCCAACATTTGAAGAGGATCAAAAAAACAAGTTAATCCAAGTTGTCCTGTTTTAGGACCACTTTAAAAGGTTTTGATCCACCTCATATGCCTATTGTAACTTCATATAAAATATGCAAGGAATATTAGTATATATATATATATATATGTGTATGTATATCTACCAAATTTTAGCAAAGTTTTTTTTTTTTTTTTTTTTTTTTGCAGATTGCTTTATTTCACTTTAGACAAATATAAAAAGACATTTCCATTTGGCGGCCCAAATTGACCAAAACACTCATTTTAGACTAGCAATTTAGTTTGTCCTGATATGAAACGCTGCAAATGTTTCTAGCCCAGGTCCAATAGATCATTAAAAACATTAAAATTTATCTGGTCTAAGATATTAAAAACCATTGAAACCATGTTAGAGAAAAGTAAAAATCAATTATAAAATGAAGTTTATTTTTTAACAAATTACAGCTCTTGTACATCCAAGACCAAATAGAACCACATTATCACTGAAGTATAAAGCACCATTTTAATACATTTAAGATATGGAGTTCAGCATTTAAAATGAATCTGAGTTCATCTGCATCCACACTCATCCACCACCATGTCTTCATAATGTCTCAGCACCACATTATCGTTATTGTCGTAATACAGCATGGAGATGGGGGACAGTTTGATGGGAACGCAGCAGGGCTGAGGCGTCCCTTTAGGATCAAACGAATGGACCAGCGTCTGCAGGATGGCGTGGTTGGTCCCATTCAAACTTTCACTCAGAGGGAAAGGACACTCTCCGTGGCAGTAATTGGCTAAATACCCCTGAGGTGCAATGATCCAGTCCTGCCAGCCCACGTCTTTGAAGTCAATGTAGAGTCTTCTGGGTTTGCACACGTTACTGGGCGTCACAGGTAAGTAATACGCAGCGCTTCTCTTTCTCCTGGACCTGCACTGAAGCGGATTCAATGACACCGCCACCAGAGACGAGTGCAACTCTGGCATCGGAGCAATCTGCACAGCTGAATGTGGGTTTTTCACATATGCATGCTCCTGAAGCACGTTGCTCAAGTGCTTGAGCTGCAACTCCACTTGCATCCCGAAGTTCTTACCTGGTTTTCTCCAGGTTTCACCCAGATCGGTCAGATTGACTTGCACAGAAGCGTGCGCACCAGGCCCGAGCGACTGAGACAGGAGTAGTTTACGGCTGGACTGGTGAGTCACTCCTTTCAACGTGGTCCTCAAAACCCTGTACAGGTCCACGCTGAAAACATGCGGTCCCAGGTGAGACAGATCCTGTTTGAACTTCATTTCCAGCTGAGCAAAGGAGAGCTGCTCAACATCCTCCAGCACCGACATGTTGAAAAACAGATGCTTTCTCACACAATTAAAGCAGTGGACGGCCGGAGCAGAGATCAGACTACCTGTTTGGGGGGAAACAAGAGTTGTGTTATGGTGTAAGAGGGTTATTCCTGTTCTGCACGACCTTTTGAACTCTAACAAAGGTTATAATTTAAGGCAAGACATGACAGGTGAACAGGGTAGAATTAATAGATCTTAACCATACTTTCCCTGTTTGATTATATTAATAATTTCAAACGTTTTAAGGCTTTCCAATGAGACATCTAATTAAGCATGCATTCATTTGCATAAGATTCCAGATTTTTTTTTGAGGGGATTTTGGATCTCTTCACTACAAAAAAAAAAATATACATTTATAAAAAAAAAAACTGAGAAAACTGCCTCTAAAGACAAATAGATAAAGTTTAGTAACAAAATTAGGTGAATGATATAAACCAATCCCTCTATAAAATCCCTCAGAATATGCATTTAAAAACCTAAAAAAACTAAATACTGTAATTGAAATCTACAGATGCCAATAGATAAAGTTAAAAATAAACACCTAAACATGCATTTAGCAGGTTTTCTTTCCACTATTATGAAAAGCTAAATAGCCCAAAATCTCAAACATTTTTGCCTACAGTGTCTTTCATTAAAAGAAAGAAACTTAAAGTTTTTAACAACTCTTTATAGAATATACTGCCTATATTTGGTATTGGTGCAATTCCATTGTCTAACCAACAGTAATGAATGATGTCACTTCCTCCAGAACGATGTCATAAAGAAACTGTTTGTGAAGGGTTTTACAAAGTGCTATCATGACTAGAACTAAACTAATTACAATTACTCAAAAAGACGTTTAAAAAATGCATTACCAAAATTGTACTCAAAAGATCTAAAAACTATGAGGACATAATATACGGCATACTAAGAGTGACCTAAATTCTCAAGGCCTCACCTTGATCCTGGATGAACCGGACAATATTTCCTCTGACTCCATACTCTGACACCACACATGGATCGCTGTCGGACGCCGAGGTCAGTTTGTTGCCCTTCTTGAACAGTTTCCACAGCAGAGACGGCACTGGAGCCTGATGTGAAGGCTTTGGGCGACTCGAGAGACCCATCGAACTTAAAAACAGCTTTTCTTGCTTGTTAACATTTTCTGTGTTTATAAAAGTAAGAGAAGGCAGACTTAGCATTAAAAACAAGAGATTGGGAATCACACAGAGCATCATTAATGTGAGCAGCACAGTCAAATAGAGCTTGTGGTTCAGACGGGGCCTTTTAAACACCGCTGATCAGCTTGGGATGAGCAGCCAGACGAGTGAGGACTGACACCTGTGAGGTGATTGGAGGAGATAACCATCCACTGATGGACTGTGGGGGGTCACATGATTGATATGCAAATGAATGACAATGGCCCTTTGATGTTTACAGGGGATCAAAGTGCTACATTCTGACATAGATTTTTAAACCATTAATAAGCACCAAAACATATGGTATAGGTATTTTTATGGTAATCAGATTGTGTTGTATTTGACATTTAAACATAATTACACACAATAATAAAAAAAGAATTTTTATTTTTTTTTTTTTTTTTTTGTAGAAACAATTTTCATTCTAGTACATTTCACAAATAATTATAAAGAAATGGCAAGTATCATTAAATGTGATACTTTGAACTAAAAACCTGAGATAGTATTTTCCTATAATTTTTGTTTAATTTAAAACTTTCAAAAAAGATTTTTTACAGTATAAAATTATTTAACAAATTGAAAAGAACAAAAATACATGAAAAAAAAAAACATGATAGTACTTTGGAGTAATATGTAAATACTGTAGTACTTAAATGTGATAATGTAATATATGCATAGTATACTTTGTTTTTAAATCCTTATAGCAGAACAAATACATATTTATATGAAAAACAATAAATAAATAAAATATAAATAAGAGAAAGAAAGAGACTAAGCATATGCATTTTTAATACTGATATTAAATATTAAAATACTCATTAATTGTGCTTAAATTTAGGATTTCTTGTATTAAATAATCAACTGCTAAAATCCCCAACTTAAAGAAAAAAGGACAAAAATGAGTCAATAGTTATCATACAGTAACAGCATAGAGCTGTAAGAGCTGTAATGTGAAGAAGCTCAGATCATTTGATCTTGGATGAATTTGATGTGAAGAAATGTTTGTTTTTATAGCGATCTCTGCTTTTGATTGCAGACCTTGTTATCAATTCTAAAGCACAATATGAGATATATATATATAACTAAAATACTAGAAGAATTATTAAAGATATCAGTCTTTTCCATGTTAAATGAAACAAAACAAGTTCTTCTACTCTGATTAACCTCTGATTGTTTTGTTGTGAGGGTTTTGTGATGCTGGATTTATGATCATTTTCACACTGATCAGTCGGTCTGTGCCGAATCCTTCCTGGGCATCAGAGCGTCCATGTTCTTCATCAAACACATTCCTCCAGTCAAGTAAAGACTGTGACGAGACACAATGGAGTGATGCATCAGGCCGTCACTGATAACTGAACTGAACTGAACTGAACTGAACTGAGCAATCCATCTGCTGAACTCTGAGTGAAAAATAGAGAGAACAAGCTGTAAACAGACTCTGGAGACGACAGTATCCAGCCAACCAACCAACTACATAAATAAACAAACAAACAAATAAAAGATTGTGATTATACATAAAAACAACAACATCAAGAATAAATAAACAACATATATTTACAAAAATAGTAAATGAGATGTTTTGTAAGCTGGCAATATATAAATTATTTACCACATTAAATGTTTTCTATAATATTATAAAGACTATTTCGACTAATTATAACTATTACTATTAATATATGAAAAATAATATTTAAAAACCTATAAATTATATGAAATATATAAAACATTACAATATATAAAATAAAAATAAACTCTGCATAATAATAACAAAAAAGAAACCCTATATTTAAAATAAAATAATGATATAATATATATATATATATATATATATATATATGCACAGACACACACAAATAAATACATAATTATATAAATATGTAGTAAATTAAATTACAGTACATATTTATCCAAATATTTATACTAAAATATAGAAATTATATAAATTCAATATGTATATAATATTAATAATAAAATAATAATAATAATAATAATAATAATAATGTAAGGTTGCTGCTTACCTTTTGGAAAACATTTGCACACCTGATTTCAAAATCTAGGAACAAAAGACAAAAAAGCTGCAATTGTTAAAGACACATATATGCTAAATACATGACATGCAAAATGCTAATGCTGGAGAAACCGTCACTGGTGCGGTGTGAGGTTACAGCGCGAGCATTGTCACTGGAAACACAATATTGTGTGTGGTCTAGTCAGGATATGAAATACGGCCGTTTGAATAACATGACATTGTGTTCACCCCGTCATTCATCACAAACACACGTTGAGCTTTCCCTCCTGATCTTCAGTTTCTCTCTCTCTCACACACACACACACACACACACACCATTATTCCTCAAAGTGATGTAAGCTTACAACCGTCATGATGTTTTTCAAACCTCACGTTTCACTTGATATGAAAATATATTCTGTGTAATGGGTAATTTGACTGAATTAAGCCACAAAAAGCTCCTAATATCTGTAAATATTAGATTTTTGTGCATGCATTGACTTCAAATTAAAGTAGGTGAATTCAATGCATTAACAGTTTTATCAGTATCCTTGCATTTTCAGTATGATGAGTAAACTAGAAATACATCACAATATTACTATCTCTTTCCTGACTTATGACTTACTATATTGCCACAATTTTACACAAAATATGATTACCGGATTACTACTTACTCACAAAAACAGTAGTTAGTATGGCATCCTGAACATAGTCAGTGTCTTCATTGAGATATTAGTGTGTATCTCTATCACTAACCACCGTATGAGAACCAGACCTGCAATGAAAGTAAATAAAGACATAAGCTCAGTAAAATTACAGCATAAATAAGTATTGGTCATGCAAGTGCTATAACACGACACGCAGGAGTTCACCACATAAACTGCTGTTGTTTAACGCTCAGGGTGGAGAAACTCGAGCCGAAGATCTCTGGTTTGGATGTTTCTGAATGCTTTTATGGTTTCATCAGACTTTGTCCCACATGCTCGGGGAATATTCATCTTCACCGTGTCTGTCTCCTTCGTGAGCACTTCACTTAATTACAGACTGAAGCTCTTCTAGACGTTACATCAATGCCACAAACAATCATCTGGTGTCTGGCCCCTCGCTGGGTCATCTGTGAGGTGGATGAAGAAGATAACAGCCTTTATCACTGCTGAACACATCGGTTGCACAGACCATGATGTAGCGTTTAGCTGACCGGTGCGAGACAGCAATGGGTGGATGCTGCTGCTGGAAAGACCTAAAATCATTCCTAATCATTGCCAGTGTTGTGATGTGATGAAGCTACACATTTGCCATGTGTTGCAATTATCTCGAGAAGCAAAGAGGTCGACTCTCTGATTCGTTCCTTGATTTCTAAACACATTGTGATCCGTAAGCACAGCATTTCCTCTGGAAACAATCATTAGGAGGAGAATAAATACATTCTACCCATGTGTTTTGCCGTCAATTAATGTTTGGGACTCACTTTAAAACATAAACTGTTACATTTATGGACAAACAGCAGCTGTGGTTGCCAGAAATTAAATATATATGTTGACAATGGTTCAAGCGTATTGGGACTTTTACACAGCAAAACACATGACTCTAAAACTAAAGGCTAGAAATATGAACTGAATAGCTTAATATATATCACAAAACACAAATGTGCATTACTGATAACAAAAATAAGTAGCAAAACCATTTATATAACATAAAATCATATGCAATGTGACTTAATAATGTTCTTTTCACCGTAAATTAGATGGCAATTCATTTGGCAGTATTTTACAGGAACGTCAGATACAATGCAAACTTAAAGGAATGGTTCACCCAAAATATAGATTTGCATGCATTTCAATATATAGAGGAGTTTGTTTCTTCATCAGATTTGGAGAAATGTAGCATTGCATCACTTGGTCGCCAACAGATGCTCTGCAGTGAATGGGTGCCGTCAGAATGAGAGTCCAAACAGCTGATAAAAACACCACAATAAATCACAAGTAATCCACAGGACTCCACTCCATCAGTTAATGTCTTGCTGCATGCTTGTAAGAAAAAGCCAAAACAGTCCTAAACAGCTTTAAACAATGCATGGCTGGAATTTGATGTGAGAGACAATAATAGATGGACTTTTTCATTGGAAGAAGCGTTATTATGGATTATGGCTGGAAACAAGGTTTTGACTGATTGTTTCTTACAAACACACAGCTTTTGGCTTCACATGAGGTTAACTGATGGATTGGAGTAATGTGGATTATTGTGATGTTTTTATCAGCTGTTTATACTCTCGTTCTGACGGCACCCATTCACTGCACAGGATCTTTTGCTCAAAGGCCTTTGCTACATTGATTCAACCAAATACACCAAAGCGACAAATATATAGTTCTGTTTTATCATCTCAAACCATCTCGAGTCTCATACGTTGTATGCCTTTAAGGGAATAAACTATACGTTGTTGTGCTGAAAGCTAGTCTGACAGGATTTAAACAGCATTTATCAATAATGCAGTGATTAAAAGGAAGTGTTGAAAAGCAGCAGTTGTCACTTTATCTACGAGTGGCCTGCTGAACGTCATCTGAATTTCCTCTGGCTGTTTGAGCGGCGTGTCTTTGGGTGACCCGGTCCACCACACATGATTAACAATGTGCAGAATCCCATCAATCATAATACGTTTTGACAAAAACCTTCCGCTCCATCTTCCGCTCAATCCATCAACGGAGGCCTGAAACCCTCACAAAGACCTGCTGAACATATGTCACGTCATGTTGAACGCTGTCTTTGTCCTTAAACCTAAAGAAAAACATCTTATTGTCAGAAATAAAAGGTGCAATGGTGTAAAGTAAAGACAAAACTGTTGACCTACACATTTTTAGTATGCAACTGGTGTATTCTGTCATAACTGTTTGGCAAATGGAAATTGAGTGAATAATGCAAAACTGGCAACACATGATTCTGTTGAAACATCCTTTCTATAGCTCAAACAATGCCAAGATCATTGGTATTATTCTGTATGCAGATGCTTTTTTTTTACTCAAATAATTGCGTCATGAGCCAAATGTGTAGCTTTATTAAACAGCGGCAAGGTCATGCGGTTCAATTTCCAGGAAATGCATTAATTGATGCAATGCAAGCATCTATCAAACGCAAATGTAGCTCAGACAATGCCAAGGTTATGGGTTTGATTCCCATGAAATTCTCATTACCTCTCTAAATGAGTAATACTCTGTAAGCATACATCCTTTTTTACATGCAATAAATGGCAAATGTGTAGCTTCATCAAACAGTGGCAAGGTCATTGGTTCAATTCCCAGGAAATGCATTAAATGATAAAATGTACATCTTCAATGCAATGCAAGTCACTTTGAATAAAAGCATCTATCAAATGCATATATCCAAATGTAACATCTTTATCATAACTTGTTTTTTTAATGCAGAACTGGGAACAAATATATTTTTTAAACATGCATTTTTGTAGCTCAAACAATGCCAAGGTTATGGGTTTGATTCCCAGGAAATTCTCATTACCTCTCTAAATGAGTAATACTCTGTAAGCATACATCCTTTTTTAAATGCAACACATGGCAAATGTGTAGCTTCATCGAACAGTGGCAAGGTCATGGGTTCAATTCCCAGGAAATACATTAACAGATAATATGTACATATTCAATGCAGTGCAAAATCATCTATAAAATGCATATATGCAAATGTAACATCTTTATCATAATTTTCTGTTCAATGCAAAACTGGGAAAAGTTGATTTTGTTTAAACACAATTGCATGGTTTGATTCCCTGCAAATTCTCATAAACTCCTCAAATTATTATTAATCTAACTCAAGTACACTCAATTCATTGCAACACATGCCCAATCTATAGCTTTATCAAACACTGGAAAAGTCATGGGTTTTACTCCCAGTGTATGCATTAAACTGATAAAGTGTACACCTTTAATGCAACGCAATGCAAGTCACTTTGGATAAAAGCATCTGTCAAATGCATGCATGCAAATGTAAACTCTTTATCATAAGCTGATTTTTCATACAAAACTTGGAACAACTGATTTTATTTAAAAACACCTTCATGTACTGTAGCTCAAACAATGCTGTGGTTATGGTTTTGATTCACAGCAAATTCTCAAACTTTCCAAATTATTATTATTTTTTTTTTACTCAAATAATTGCAACACATGCAAAATATGTAGCGAAATGTAAAAAACTCTATAAATGTTTTTCCATCAAAATTTTAATAGTTAAAAAATGTAAACCTAAAACAAATGATACTCACCAAAAATAAATGAATAATTAATTCATGAATTAATAAATTAACAATAAATCCTCTACTTATTTTATATTATGTCCATTATTTATGTCCATCAATATTTTATTGAATAACCATACATAATTTATCCTTTTATCCAGTTTGAATTATATGCATTATATGATTTACATAAATTTTAAGAGGTAAACTTATAAGAGGTAAAGAAAAATATAAAACATCAAGTAAATATAAAGATATGTGGAAAAAGACCCCTAACATATAAAAACTTTTTTACTCGTTTTAATGAAGCAACACATATTCTGAGTACATGCATTTAAAATCATGTTTTATAGATAAAATAAACAGATTGCCACAGTTATTCTGTGTGTTTTTTTTATTTGTTAACCTTTGTTGTTTGTTCAAGTGTCTTTAGCATTACTGTAAACTGTTGTAAATGTACAGTAAGCAGTATTATGTACTGCTGCATTATTCCCTACACAAACTGGATGAAGATCTTTCCCGCTGTTAGTATTGTGGGTGAGGGATGGAGTGAGTTGGAAAGGCGGTCTTTATTTCAGCACGCTGGCTCAGACGGCGGACCCCGGACCGCAGCTGTCAATGTGTCTGACATTGATCTCTGTGGCTTGAGCTCGGCCTGACCAAAGGAATTCTGTGGATTTCTGTGCAACTTCCATTTATAGTTTTCCACCAGGAGTTTAGCTTTTCTACTACGACTGTTTCAGCTTTAAAATCTGGGTTATTAGCTATAGGCCTTTTATAAACATTATTCAGATTAGGGTAAAAGAAAGTACATTATACTGTCTGTAGTATGCTACATGGTTATTTACCTCACATCTCTGTCATCTTCTGGTCTCTAGATGTGACTCGGGTCCTTTAATGTGGGTCTCAGGGCTATTACAGTTAACTAAAATAAATAAATAAAGATAAAAGCCATTGAAAAAAAAAAACATTTTTTTTTATTATTTAAATCATATAAATCTTGACTAAAATACAAAAAATAATATAGTATTTTAGCAACATTTCTCATTTTTATTCAGCTTAAGTGAAATAATTAAAATAAATAATTAATAATTATGTAGATACATATTCTGATTTTTTTTTATAAAAATCATATTAATATTAAATTGTAAAACCGTTATTAAAAAGTAATAAAAACAAAAAAAATAGCAAAAAAGAAAAAAAAAGAAAAATGAATATATATATATATATATATATATATATATATATATATATATATATATATATATATATATATATATATATATACATATATATATACATATATATATATATATACATATATATATATATATATACATATATATATATATATATACATATATATATATATATATATATATATATATATATATATATATATATATATATTTAACTAAACCTACATTTTTTTTTAAAATAAATATTAAATAATATTAGCTCAATTAAACTCAAATGTGTGTATAAATCTTTTTTTAATCTAAATATTTATAAAAGATTTAATCAAATTATTAAAGTTAAAATTATTAAAACATAAAATAACTAAATAAATAAATAAAACATCTAAATTTGAATAAAAATGATATGGTCCAGCGGGTGAAATTGGAATGGCTCACATGATTTGAGGAATCATTCATGTCTGGATCCCAAAGACTGCAGGTTGAATCACACATCAAAGTTTAACACTTAATCTTAGAGGTCTGATCCCATTACTAACATTAAGTATGAGTAACAGATAAAACGATACTTGCCTTAGGAAACACAAGACTAATACTGAGACGAAGTTTTCTAGTAGATACCGCAGCTCAAGCTCTGTTCTTCTCATTAAACCGGACAGATGTTTTTCTGCGGTCACTTTTGGGTAGGAAATGATCACAGATGATTGTGGCTTCTGCTACAAATATCACAGTGTGTGAATATGTCAAACATTTTCATTGGTAAAAACTGGAATTTCCTGCTCTTAGAATTTTTTTTTTTTTTTTTTAAGATTTAATGTCATGCAAAGCATGCATTGAGCCCATAATGCACTGTACTGTCCTAAAGTGACAAAGTTATTAAAAAAATAAGCTGTTTCAGAATTTCTCATTATAAACCACTTCACTTTTCCTGATAAACTGCATACAGCATTTAAAAATTCAAATATGTATACAAGTGATGATGCATTCATTCTTCAGATATTAAAAAAGGGCATGTGTCGTATCAGTTATATCCATTGCTTCTGTGTTTTGAGTCTTGCATTCGATGACAACACACACAAACCAGGATGAAGACGAGGAAGAGCTGACTTTGAGAGAAAAGCAAGTCATTTGGACGCTAAAAGAAAAGAGGAAGTCGATTAGAGCAAAGAGGCATTGAGAAATCAAGAGTTCAGAGACGTCAGTAGCCAACAACGACCTGACAGACGAATCATAAAAGCTGTGAAAATGAACCATAAAATACTGTACATGTCTTTAAAATCACCAACAACCTCCAGAAAGCTGAGCTGATGCTGATCTACAGTCTGCAGAAGACAAGATTAGAGTTTGCAGAAAAGCACAAAGGTGAGCCAGGAAAGTTTTGTAAATTCTAAACTTGCATTGGATTCAAGCAGTCTGTTTTATCATTATGAGTCAACAGATACTTTCAGTTTTAACAAGTCTCATCACAAAATCTCCAGCACTTCCCCTTTCCTGATAAACCGCAGCGTTCAGAAGCACCGACACTTCCAGCAAAAGTCCTGCCTGGTTCCTTCTGCAGTAAATTATAATTATTATCTGTTTCAAAGGCTTTGAAAGAGCAGGAGGTTAATGAGTCAGAGAGCGCTTTCATGTGGTGGAGTCTGAACACACGGGGTTCGGTGGACAGTATCTGCTGCATCTGGGTCCGGCGCAGCACACAGGGGCTGCAGAAGAGCATTAGAAACATTCCCTTCTAATTGTACACTTGTTGTCTTCAAAGGACAGAAGCTGTAGTCTAGATTCATGGAATCTGGGATACAACAATAAGCCACACATCCGTCCAGCCCAAAGCCGCAGGCTATTTAAAGATAAAGTAGGCTGTAGTTCTTTGCCACTAAATGAAGCACCCACCCTTCCGCCGCGCTAGTGGAAACAGATGCCTTCGCTTGTGATGCTCAGCTAATTTTTGTGGATTGTGATTTTTGTTTTTTGTTTTTTTAAGATGGATTTAGATAAAAGTTGGTTGGCTAAGCCAGCAAACTGATGATCATTTATAAAGACAATGCATTAAAGAGCACACACAGTTTAGCACCGATATAATGTCCAACAAACAGAACTGCAAACTTAATGACTGTTTCCAAACAGTTTGCATTAGTCCCGCCTCCAAACTCACGCCATTGGTCAATGTTAGAATTCAAGCACTGAAAAAAATAACACTTTCCCTTTAAGAAACATGAGCTTTTTAATTTAACATTGTCTGAATGCCACTATTTTCCTATGTTATTATTCCTATATGGGTGTTCCACCAAGTAATATAGTTCCAGGGATGATTGTAATCTGTTTATTGACATTTATTGACAACGCAGCTCATCCAGTGAGCGTTACAGATGTGATGAACTCTCTCTTTAATAAACTGTAAGAGCGTTAAGAACATCAGGCTGAAATGCATGAGCGATCAGTCCATCAGCAGCAGCATTTCTCTTTCATTTGAGCTGACAGAGTAGGATGGATTCGCAGCGGTGTTTGATGTCTCAGCTGTGTTGTGGGGTTTGCTACTGTGAGACGCTCCCTGCTTATACCATAATTACTGCATCTGCTCTGTATTTAAAGACCTCCAACTCCATGTTTTGACAACTTTATGGCCACACTTAACTGTCAGCGAAAGATCTGAGGTGTTCAGAGGGATTTTTAGGGGGGCAACAATAAGCGACAGAACTTTCAGATGAGAAATAGTTGTCACCTTCAGGATAGAACTTTTCAAGTAATGAATCCTTAGTGTTTGTATGCATGTCATTTCTGTTCTGCAGAACCATTTCATACAGAATACTTACTGGTGTTTACGCTGCTGTTTTCCCACCAAAATGACGTCGAGAGGATGATGTCACTGAGGTTTGTCCTAATTCAAGAGGCACAAGAAAAACATAAACACTGATGAAAACAATATTTCCAAGAAAGCACGTTTTATGATACTTTCTAAAAACAATTTGTAACATAAATTGTTACATTTTTTTATCCTTTTTTTCTTGCTGTTTCTAATGCCACTTTGATTATTTTAAAATCCCTTTTATATATTGTGTATTGAAGACAACATTTCTCATTTTAACTTGACATTAAAATAATTAAACTGAATTTAAAAAAAAAAACAAAAAAAAAACATAACATCATTAAAAAAAAACTTTTGATTGAAGGAAAGAATTAAGAAATCAGGTTTATGATTTATGATAGGGGACTAAAACTATTAAAAATTGCATATTTTGATTGAAAAAAAGCATATTTTGATTGAAGGAAAAAATAAAGAAATCAGGTTTATGATTTATTATAGTGAACTAATACTATTAAAAATTGTAATTAAAAATAAACTAAATGTTAAGTAAATTAATATTTAAAAATATCATCCTGTAAAATATATTATAATAAAATTTATATTTTATAATTAATGTAATATAATATAATATATATATATATATATATATATATATATATATATATATATATATATATATATATATATATAATATTATATTATATATATAATTTATTTTTTCATTTAGTTTAATTTGATGTGCCAAAATAACTAAAACTTAAATAAAAAATAATAAGAAAAATATATATTGTAAAAAATTTGAAATGTCACCTGGGACGTGAACATCTAAGTTGTTGAATAATTAGAATTCATCCTTGTGTGTACTCACCTGTCATACTATATTAATAAACTGTATGAAAATAGAAGGAAAAAAAAACTAAACAGGTCATCCCATCACATCACAGAGCAATCCGAAAAGTGTCAGGATAATCAGCTGAACCTCTATTTTTCAGAATCGCTACATTCCTTCATACAATATTTCTACACTCAGCCCAGAATAATCTTGTTGCAAAAGGTTGAAAGGGAAGATCTGAATGAAAGGCAAGGATATAATCATCGCTGCAAGTGATGCAACGCATCCGAGGATTTACAGGCCGACATGTGAGGGCAAGCGTTTTTACACCCACAGAAGAAAAGAAAAAGTGTGAGGAGGATGTGCCGGACTCTAAAACAAAAAGACAAGCATCCATTGTGTCCCAATGCATCCTGGGACACGCAATGTGGGCAAGGTGTGTAAACACATCAGGGCGCGCTGTCATCGCTTTCAAGTGCTGCTGATGAATACATTATTAAAACACTGGAGGGAAAGTACATCTCCTGAATGGGCTGCTAACATGCAGAAGCTTGACTCACGTTGTGCCACTGTACACACACGTCCCGCTCAGGACCACAGGCAGGTGTCTTTGGGAGCCCTGCCAGATGATTTTGTTTAGAAAGACAATAAGAGCACTGAGGTTTCTAGTTTCTGAGGATGCAAACTAAGCCACTGCTGCGTCTGAGCTGCAGAAGTTGGGAGATTTGCCCGTTGTGTCAATAAAGAATAACTGTTAGCCAAACAATACGCTTATTATAGAGAATGTGTGTGTTTTCCTGCTGTGCTCGGTCACAGGTGCATCGCCGAGGGACGTTTTGATGGTGTTGTTCTTCTCTTCTTGAAGCCTGCTTTTGAGAAATATACAGTACTGTTCAAAAGTCTGAAGTCGGCGAGACGTTCTTCTGCTCATCACGTTATTTGATTAAAAATACAGTAGAAATCTGAAATGTTATTTCAATTTAAAATAGCTGTTTTCTATTTTTAAACATTTTAAGATGTAATTTATTCTTGCGATCAAAGCTGAAATTTCAGCATCATTACTCTAGTCTATTATGCTGGATTTGCTGCTTAGATTCATAAAAGTTTGCTGCTTCATATTTTCATGGAAACCATGACAGCTATTAAAATAAAAATATAAAACAATATAAAACAGCTAATTTAAATGATAATAATTCTTCACAATATTTCCAGTATTTGCCTAAATAAATGCATCCTGAAGAGACTTTTATTTTATTTTTCAAAAACATTAGTGTTGATCTTATTATCAATGTTGAAAACAATTGTGCTGCTTCATATTCTGTAGGAAACTGTGATATACTTTTATTTTCAGGATTATTTTGTGAATTGAAAGAATTCAGAATTTAAAAGAACTGCATTTATTTAAAATATAAATATTTTGTTATATTATAAATGTTTTCACTGTCACCTTTGAACAATTCAATGCATACTTGCTGCATAAAATACAAAATACAAAATAAAGTGTCAATATTTTTACAAATCTCTGATTTCATCTCTGAAATACGGTTTACACTGCTCTCTTCTCCATACAAGAAAAATGGACAGTCCCAAAAAGAGCCAAATTTAAGTCATTATTTCCTGAAATGCTTTCCCTAGATTACAAATGTCATTCACATATGAACATCTTCAGATGCCCAGATGGTGCACCAGTAACTGACCTTCATAACAAACACTAATTAAGTGACTAATGTTACTCTGAAGAGCTGAAGGTCCTGAGCGCGAACTCTGGCTCGGGTCACGAGGTGAGCGTTTCTTCTGAGGTAAGTGTAGGAGTGTGCATGCAGATGTTTGTGGATGTGGTTATGATTAAGCAGGTCCAATGAGTGAACGCTGCACAAAAATGACCAAATGCACCATAGCTACCGCCTAAACACTACAGTTAGTGTTTCCTGTGAAACCACAAACTACCCCACATTAGACACATTCACTTTCTGTAGGAATCTTATAACCACCAATTGTGTTAGCAACTAATGCACTCTAGATGTGACATCTAAACAAAAGAATGCAACTGAAATAAATAGATGTGGATACGGATTAGCATACTCCAAAACCTATAAATCACTAAGGCATAAACAAATACAGTATATTCTGCATTTACAAAAGAGCACAGATGTATTGAATGCACACAAAAGTATTAAATGAATGTTAAACGTGGGTTAAAATACATGTGCTGGGTGTACAGTACTGAAGTACAGTGAGTTAAATGAAGAAGGGCTGCTGAAAAATACGCCAAAATCAAGCAATGCTGCCCTCTGTTGAGTAAATAACACAAGATGCTCACCATAAAAAGATCACCGACTGACATCACTTTATATTGAAATTAAAGATATATAATATACAGCTATATGGTCATGTGTTTTTATTCAAAGGGTGGACTCATGGAATACATGTGTCTGAATGTAATTAATTTAAATATTAATTGACAGCTTTATTTGTGAAGCATTATGTTCAGTTATAAAGAAAATAAAACAATTTAATGATTATATATTAAATTGTATATTATATTATATTTTTCGATGTTATTACATTAGATGCAAATTATGCATGACTTATACATGAACAAAAATGTTTTTTAGGTCACTGTATGCTTGTATTACTCATTGAGCTCTAAAATTTTACAGCATCAATATGCACACATTATTCCTCCATTGATAACAATGATTTTATAATATCCCTAAAATTATTCTGCATTGTAATTTTTGACAAAACCCTACATCACATAATGGAAAAAAAATGTAAAAGCTCAAAAGTCTAAATTTACCAAAACCACATACCTGCAAAACAGCAGCCGGAGAGTCAAACTTTATATGCAACACATTAAATCTGTTATACTACTGTTTTATCAGGTAACGTAAAACTTTGCATTATGTGGTAACATCTTTTCATTGACTGTACTACATATACTGTACATACACCAACAGGTCATTTTAAGGGTCAGATCAGGTAGAAACAGCACACTTTCAGTCTTTGCATTCTATTTAATACAAAGTCAATTTAGCCCCAAAACACTTGATGTAAAATTCCCCACAGCGGGAAAGAGAATCCTTTCATCACAGCACTCATTAGTCAAGCGTTATCAGGGAGACTGTCAAAGAAAAATGCATGAGGATAAGACATCTGTGTGGAGTGAGCATGGTGCAGGGTCACACACACACACACACACACACACACTGGTCAGAGTTTGGGATCAGAATGATTTATTATGGGGGGTTTTATCAGAGAAATAAATTATATTTTAAAGGAATATGAAAATATAAACAATTATTTTATATATTTTATTTTGATAAGTTTGAATTATTACTGATTTTTGACTGTAGAATCACTATCAATAGCCGCGTGTTGACAGCAGGTGGCGCTGTTGATCTATAATCCCCTGCAGAGACACTGAATCATACAACCTTTTTTTGTTTGAAACAGTTCATTGTCGAACAATAATAAATGAAGTACCTGAAGCTGACAATGAAGTAAATGTATAATAATTAGCACAGATGATTAATTTAGCGCTGTAAACGCGCGTGTGAGGGGCGGAGACGCGCCTGAGGACCAAACACAGCAGAACAGTAGAACACTTCACTCCTCTTATTGTTTCTCTTTTACTAGAGTTGTTTTATAAACGCAGTAACTTTGAAATCAGCTCTGAAAGTTCCTGTAAGTGTTTAAAAACTAATTATGATTTACGTGTTGAATGCATTTGGTAAGAACGGTATTCTATGTTTTTTTTTACATAGAGGTTATTAATATAGACTGAAATATAGGCACATCGGAGCCTGTTCGCGACTCGGTTGATTCAGATCGGCACTTCGGAGAATGTTCGCGACTCGGTTGATTCAGATCGGCACTTCGGAGAATGTTCGCGACTCGGTTGATTCAGATCGGCACTTCGGAGCCTGTTCGCGACTCCGTTGATTCAGATCGGCACTTCGGAGAATGTTCGCGACTCGGTTGATTCAGATCGGCACTTCGGAGCCTGTTCGCGACTCGGTTGATTAAGATCGCACTTCGGAGCATGTTCGCGACTCGGTTGAATCAAATCGGCACTTCGAAGCCTGTTTGCGACTCGGTTGATTCAGATCGGCACTTCGGAGCATGTTTGCGACTCGGTTGATTAAGATCGGCACTTCGGAGCCTGTTCGCGACTCGGTTGAATCAAATCGGCACTTCGAAGCCTGTTTGCGACTCGGTTGATTCAGATCGGCACTTCGGAGCCTGTTCGCTACTCTGTTGATTCAGATAGGGACTTCGGAGCCTGTTTGTTATTTTTTTTTAAAATTCAGATCTGGACATCAGAGCAGGAAGTGTTTGTCAAACAGTTAATTTGTGATAAATGAATATTTCACCTGAGGCTTTTTTTAACCTGTCGATGTGATTTTTAATTGATTTCAATGACTTTTGGAAGGCAATACTTCTTGTACCTCAGTTGCATGTGTTGTGTTTTATGAATTGTGGATGGATTAATCAACTGAGAAATAAAGTTGAACATAAATTATCATTAATTCTTAGATGATGATAAAAAGCAAAGGTAATATTGCATATAAAATTATATCTAAATATGAACTAACTTGCGCAATACAGTAAATATTCTTACTCTACCCTAAATCAGTGAAAAAATGTTTGGCTCAGTTTACAGAAAAGTGTATGTCACACATCCTTTCATTAAGATGCAACATTGTTTCCTCCTCAGATGAGTATTTAACATCTTTATCATTGTGGGGATTAGTGTGTAAGTACTACACACACACACACACAGACACACACACACACACACACACACACACACGTCGGTCAGAGTTTGGGATCAGAATGATTTTTTTTGTTTTGTTTTTTTCAGGAGTTTACTCATCAAAACTGCATTTATTTGATCTAAGATACAGGGGGAAAAAGTGAAATATTTTTATGAAGTAAAACAATTTTTTATTTCTATTTTAATATACATTAAAATCTATTTTATTTCTGTGATTTTCAGCATCACTACTCCAGTCTTCAGTGTCACATGATCTTCAGATCAGGATCAGAATGATTTATTATGGGGGTTTTTTTAATCACAGAAATAAATGATATTTTAAAGGAAAATGAAAATAGAAACCATTATTTTATATATTTTATTTTGCTAAGTTTGAATTATTACTATCAATAGCCGCGTGTCGACAGCAGGTGGCGCTGTTGATCTATAATCCCCTGCAGAGACACTGAATCATACAACCTTTTTTTGTTTGAAACAGTTCATTGAACAATAATAAATGAAGTACCTGAAGCTGACAATGAAGTAAACGTATAATAATTAGCACAGATGATTAACTTAGCGCTGTAAACGCGCGTGTGAGCGAGGTGAAGAAGCGCCTGAGGACCAAACACAGCAGAACAGTAGAAAACTTCACTACTCTTATTATTTCTCTTTTACTATAGCGATTTATTTTTAGATACGTGATCTGAGTCTTTCAAAGAGTTGTTTTATAAACGCAGTAACTTTGAAATCAGCTCTGAAAGTTCCTTTAAGTGTTTAAAATCTAATTATGATTTAATAACGTGTTGAATAAATTTGGTAAGAACGGTATAATATTTTTTTACATATAGAGGTTATTAATATAGACTGAAATATAGTGTTTTTTTTTACAGTGTAAAGGTGATCTTATGGTGCATTGCTCGTTAAAAGGATGTTAATATAATATAGAGGAAGATTAATATTAATTATTCTTACTATATTAAAATGCATTTATTTTTTACATTCCTTCTTCGAAGTTTTCAGATACTTCGGAGCCTGTTCGCGACTCGGTTGATTCAGATCGCCACTTCGGAGCATGTTCGCGACTCGGTTGATTCAGATCGGAGCCTGTTTGCGACTCGGTTGATTCAGATCGGCACTTCGGAGCCTGTTTGCGACTCGGTTGATTCAGATCGGCACTTCGGAGCCTGTTCGCGACTCGGTTGATTCAGATCGGCACTTCGGAGCCTGTTTGCGACTCGGTTGATTCAGATCGGCAGTTCGGAGCATGTTCGCGACTCGGTTGATTCAGATCGGCAATTCGGAGCCTGTTCGCGACTCGGTTGATTCAGATCGGAGCCTGTTTGCGACTCGGTTGATTCAGATCGGCACTTCGGAGCCAGTTTGTGATTTATTTTTTTAATTCAGATCTGGACATCAGAGCAGCAAGTGTTTGTCAAACACTTAATTTGTGATAAATGAATATTAGAACTGAGGCTTTTTTTTAACCTGTCGATGTGATTTTTAATTGATTTCAATGACTTTTGGAAGTCAATACTTGTACCTCAGTTGCAAAAAAAGGTAATATTGCATATAAAATTATATCTAAATATGAACTAACTTGTGCAATACAGTAAATATTCTTACTCTACCCTAAATCCCTAAAACAGATCAGTTTTAACCGATGACACCTTTAATCAAGCATTTTAAGCTCTAATCTATTACAGCTCACCAGACATTTAACAGAAATGCTCATTCCTCATTCCTCAACTTGTTCTGAGAAACTCACGACTGTTTCTGACACTACACGCATTATAAGATCCTGAATCTGAGGCTCAATTTCCAATTTCTCTGCTGAGACGGATGAAGATCTGTGTGAGTAGATTAGAGACTATTGTGTTCAATATATTGAATATGTAATGAATATAATGTCCATGCAGTATGTGTCCGAGCTGAAGCAGATGGTGGACAGTCACTCTGTGTCTGTTTTTAAATAACATTTATGATAATAGAAATTACAAAGAAACATGTAAATTTTTAGTGTAACTAACCTGTAAATGGCTAAAACAGAACCCTTTTGAATTTAATAACTTGCAGAAAGTTATCTGGTTTGTTAAAAATCATGTAAATGATGGCAGCTATATGTTTAGATGCTCAAAAAAAAAATGCATTAAATATGGTATAAAACATAAGTTGTTGATGGTTTGAATTAGTTTTTCATTTTTACATTTTGTTTTCATTCAAAATTTTAGCTGTTTTAGAAATTCTGTTACACCTGTTTTTTATTTTAATGTATGTTTTTATTAAAAAATATGTCTATGGTTATTTTTATTTCAGCTTTAGTTATTTTAGTAAAATAAATCAAGTTAAACTATATATGTATATTAAACTATAATATAACTACATATAATATATATGTTAATTTAATTTTGATCCGAAAAGCATAGTGGCTTTCAGCTTAAAATATATAAATGAAGAATCTTGAGATATTTTTTGTGCGATTCACTGACCTTAAATTGCTTTCTTTATTCAAACTGATTTTTTTTTTCATGAATTTATGATTGACCTGAAGAATGAAAGCTGTATCATACACTTGGAAAATTATGAGCTATATCATCGCTTATCAACACTAGGGGTGTAACAATACACTTAGCTAATGAGATGAGACAAAGTACAGATACTCGGTTGACTAGAATGTGACAATAATACTATTTTTAAGAAGTTTTCAATAAAATGTTTGTCTTTTTATTACAAAACGTAAAACAATGCAGCTGTATTTAGAAATATTTTAACTAATCTAGGGCTGTAACTAATGATTCTTTTGGGAATCAATTAATCTACTTATTATTTTGACAACTGAGTTATCCTATTTTTTTTTTGTTTTTTTTTTTGTAACAAACAGACTTAAGTGAAAACCAGGCATTAGTACGACTATTTATATATAAACTAACAATGAGGCAATAATAATTGGCTCAAATAAAACATCAAAACCAAGAATTTACAAGATTGTATTGAACAACACTATTAAAACACTTAATATAGTATGCCTATATATAACATGAACATAACTTAAGTACATTAACCGTTTTCATTTCAACAACTCTGGAATCAAGCACAGCCACACCAAGAATGAACACAAGGAGTGGAGGAACTGATCTCTTCATAACGGACAGCATTTGAGAAGACCTGTTTATACAGAGGAAATTAATGCTCTCAAAATAAGAGCTTTTAGATATTTAGCTGAAAGTATTTCACCTAAGCTCCTATTTCTAACAGATATTCGTAAAACTTACCTGCAGGTGACGCTCATTGAAGTCCTGCTATTTGTAAGTCTGGTCACATTTAGAAACACATCACATAAGCACAAATTCATCTTATGTTAATTTTTATTCAGAAAACTTACCCAAAGTTCGTTAAAAGTAATGTTTAATTTTCCCGTGGAGTTAAAAAACAACATGCTAATAAAAAATGACAGCGCTTGGATTTAATACTGTAATCAAAAAACAATCAAACAAGTTTCTGGCAGACTAAAGTGTCTTGATTACAAAAGTACGATTAATTTCCCCTGTGCATAAACACTAATTATCCCAATGTCTTGGTCAAAGCTCAATCTCAGATGACTGTACAACTACTTTGTGTTGTTCAGCACCTCAACGGTCTTTTTACCGTAATGATAGTAGCTGTAACCGGATGCTGCGGTCGTCAGAGCGGTGATGTACCTGCAAACAAACACAACACACATGCATTTAACTGGATTCAGTCATGAGAATATGATTCAGTGACACGACTGATGTCAGGATGTGACTGGAGCAGTGAAAGCTCACCACAGTGACCGCAGTAAAACACTGTCAGTGTAGTGAAACACCGGCGCAGCCAGAGACGCCGCCACCAGAAACAACTGCACACCCGTGTTCATCTGAAACACAGAACAATATAGGTTTATAATACTAACCATCACAGTGGTTGTTATTATTGGCCATAAAATACAAATAATCTGCTATCATGCATTGGTCAAATGAATGCATTCCTAGTTCAGAGTCATTCTGATCTGATATATATTATAAACACACACCGAAACATTACTAAAACATGTATATTTTAGGGCCTTATAATTTTCAATGTGTTTCATAAAATTTTTATAATAATTTTAAATTATTATTATTATTATTTTTTTAATGAATATCAAGGAAGTGTTAAATTACGTGATTCAATTTTCATTTGATTACCAGCATTTATGATTATAATAAATGTGTATTAAGAATTAAAATCAAAACACAATTAATAAAAATAATCAATTTAATTCATAAAACTTTAATAATTTATTACAAATTTGACAATACTTAGGGGCTATTAAGATGTATTGTAGAATTTGTATTGTGAATATTATTGTGTTAAGTTTTAAGTGTTAAAGTTCTATAAACAAATGACTAATATTGATGACTAATATCTATTTAAAATTTCAAAACGAAGAAAACGTAGTTCAGAAAAAAAAATTAATTGGCAAAAAAAAAAAAAAAACAATTAAACTACATTTAGAAAAATATATATATTTCAATAATATATAGTGCCTTAATATATACACAACACAAACAGAAATATCTATGATTTGCTAAAAAAAGGGTCCACCTTGCTGATGAGTGTTGGCTTCAGCCGGGCAGTGGTGTAACACGGGTTGAAGAATTTACTGAGTGTTACCTGCACAGAAAATAAGATAAATCACGTGGAAATGATTCATTACACAGCAATAATAATTCAGGTTCCTTCAAGTTCTAGCAAGTCAAAAATGGTTATTTCATGACCTGTAAAACCCTTATATCAGAGCACACAGATACACAAATAAACCTGCGTAACAATGAAACACATTGTTAAAGTTAAAATTCGAAGCATCTGAAATTCAGACAAAAAAGAAAAGGTACAAAATTTAATTTAATAGCTTTAACGAGTGCAAGACCTACATTCCCAAGATACATTGGCAATGACAAGTGCATTTAAAATGACAGAAGAATAAAACTACATAAAAGATGTTAATTGTGTATGCACTGTAGAAACGACATATTTAACATTCATTGCAAAATATGCATGCATATTATACACAAATAATCTGAAAGGGAATTTCAGTGATTATTCAACACATGATTATTCTAAAATGTAGACAGATGATTTGCTTGCATTTTATTTTTACTTTTGCACTCCATTTGGGTTACCTTTAAATAACTGATCATAGTGTGACAATAAAGCACCAAGAGAATGACTGAAAGTTGAAGACTTACTGGCGGTGGAACTGTTTTATAGCGCACATAGAAAACAGCAGCAATCAGAGCAACATCTCTGGAAATGATCAGTGCTGTGAGTGGAGCTGTGAGGAAAGACACACACGTCTGATGATTCTGCCTAATTAACATCAACAGCTGATTTAGAAAGAAATAAACAGCTGTTCTAATGCACTCTGTGTTTTCTGAGATCTTGAAAAACTTAATATGAACTGATGTAGCCTAATATTTGTGGGCTGGTAGGCCAAAAGCTGTTTAATGCTCACAAAGGGAACTAACAGAACACCACCAAACCAAGACTGTGACACTTAACCGCAGCTTCCTCAAGAGGGTTCTTCCTGTGCGAAGTGTGCGATGTGTTCTGCTGTATTAAATATGAACTTTTTCTGTTCATTTACTCATCTAAGATGTAGGTGTTTTTCTTCAGTAAAACAGAAAAGAGAGTTTTAGCTGAAACTGTGGTCCATGGTGATTCATAAAATGCAAGTTCGCAGCTTCTGGCACTTTAAGAGTTCAAAAAAAGCAAATCAGGAAACACAGATGAAATACCAGTGGCTCCTGATGATATATTGAGGTCTTATGAAGTGAAACGATTGGTCTGTGCAAAAAAAACGGAACATTATTTACAATATTATTACCTGTAATACAAAGCCTCTAAAAAAGAAGAAATCCGATTCTTTTCTGCGAATTGATTCGTTGTTTTAATTAACTGGTTTAAATAACCGATTAATAGTCATACAGGGATGTTGCATATACACAATTATATTACTAAATCAACTAATAATGGATGTTTTACATGTTTAAAGCATATAAAGTGAATAAACTAGTCTTAACCAGCTCATCTCTTTACATAAACAATTAGAAACCATAAAAACCACTCCAGGCTATTTGTCAGAGGTTTTAGATTACAGGTAATAATGTTGTAAAAAATTATCTGTTTATTGCACAGACTGATTGTTTCGCTTGATAAGACCTCAATATATCATCAGGAGTTATGTTTGTTTATTTGGTGTTGCCTGATATGCTTCATTTGAATCTCAACCTCTGACTTGCAATTTATGAATCACCAATGACCTCGGTTTCAGCTAAAACGATTTTTTACTATTCTACTAAAGAAACAGTCAGCTACATCTTGGATTGCCTGAGAGTGATTAAAATTAACATAAACATAAACTTATTTTTTGGGTGAACTGTCCCTTTAAATTTGGGTCTGCTGGTCAATAATAAATATGTTCTCATCTCACCTGGGATGAGTTGTGCATATGTCAAACTGATGTAAAGAATACTGATGAGAATCTTATCAGCCAATGGATCTAGAGCGCTGCCCAGAGCTGACTTCTGATTGGGCCAGTTACGTGCAATGTAGCCATCTAACTGAAAGAGAAACCAATGATCAATAAATCAACAGGTTATTAAGCCTAAAATAAAATGATTAAGCGCCACAGATCATGTTTTCTTTAATTTACCAAGTCTGTTGCTCCAGCCAGAACAAAAAGCCCCAGAGAGACGTGGAAGTACTGCTCCATGATTAAGTATCCCAGGACAGGAGACAGAACGATCCGGGCAATACACAGGTAATTAGGGATTGTCCATGGATTCTCATACTGAAAATAAATGATATTACATGACACTATTAATATGGATGAGGAAAAGGTATTTTATTCACACTTCCTTGGGCATCAGAAATAAGAAAGCACGTTTGATTTAATGTATGATGTAAAGAAAAACAGAGAGAATTTTTGCCATTTACCAGAACAAATACCTAGACACTCATGTTAATTATGAACACGATCCACTAGTGTTTGACACAATTTCTTTTTTTAGCAGCGCTACATTTGTTCATTTTTATCATTTTAAACTGTACAAATTCTTAAATATTTTTTTCAAGTGTGCATCTTTCACAGAAAAAAATAAATAAAAAAAGATCAAAAATGTTATTAAACACAAAAAGTATTGTTTCATGAAAAATACATCAAAATTAAGCAAGTTTATCCTATAAAAACATTTGTCAGCGGTGTGAGAAAACAAATCAATTATATATTGTAGTAAAACATAGTTTCTAACAAAAATAGTAAATCCATTAAAAATATTTATATTTGCAGAGAAGTTGTTTTTTACTACATTATATGAATCATTTATTTGTTTATTTTAATAATTTTGTATTGTTTGTTAAATTGAAATATTTGATTTTATAACTTAATTTAATATAATTATAATATATATATACATACATATATATATATATAAAAGAGTGTACCAGTTGAAAAAAATCAAAACATGATTTTGATATACCATTTTACATGGTAATGCAATGTTTGAAATTAAAATGTTTTTTTTTTTTTGATTTTATGCTTTCAAGCGATATATAATTTATGATTTATGATAGAGAAAAAGGTTACAAAGAAGACTTTTTGTTTTTTTTGACAAAGGTCTGAACTACTGTTACGATGTGGGTGTTTGTGGTGCACTCTTGCCATACATTTATCTATTACTTTTCCTACATAATTTGTAACTAAAAGATTGGTACAAATATAAATTTAAGAGTCTTAGACCTTTCCAACGATATATATAGTTTGTCATAATTAGATTAGGATTTAACTGTAATATAGTGAAATAAACGTGGATGGCCCACAGAGGGGCCGGGTGGGAGTTAACAGGTTAAATAATTCACTCACCAGCTCTTTAAACTGGAAATGTCCCTCTTTATTAGCTGCAAGTGAAGAGGCTGTTTGATCTTCATCCTTTTCAGATGATCTCACTTCCAAACCTGGCTTTCTAGATGCTTCAGTAAAAAACCTGTTTGTGCCACACAGCAGCAGATGAAGCTTGCAGGGATGTTTAGATGCTCTTGATCCACATCTAACTGAGAAGAGATGTTCTGATCTCTGAGTGACTGTTCTGTGAAGCTCCAGAGCAGAGGAGCTCCAGAATCTGCTCTTCAGCTGGGATGTAGTGTTTCTCAGCGGTGAGTTTGCAGGTGTTTTGTCGTGGCAGCTGGCAGCAGTGCTGACTGTCAGTCTGTGTATCTGTCCTCTAGCACAGCTCTTCCTACAAGCTGCCAAAAACATGTCAGCGGCTTTAACTCAACACAACTAGACTACAGATACCTCCGAACTGCCTGACTGAGCTTCCAGCAGCATACTTCCTAATTAACTCGTTCATTTTACTTTAAATTTGACTTGAGACATTCATATCTGTTGATTCACACGTTTCTATCCTGCCGTGTTCCGATCTGAATGTTTACGACAGTTTGCAAAAGGGGGCGGGGAATTAAAGGGAACGCACTGTAATATGATTAACAAAAAACTAAATAGAAAGTAACAGCTCATTGACACATATTAAGTGATATGATATATTTTTTGATGTTGAATTTACCACATTTTACTGTAATAGACTGTCGTTTTTAATTGTGCACTGTAACTTTTTGTATTCACAAAAACTGCAATTCAGTTTGTTAGCTAATACAAACAATTAGAATATATAATTAGAATAATATATAACTTATTAGCTAATAAATGCAATATTAAAGTCATAGTTAATAGTAACAGTTAAAATAAAAAAATTGTATCTATCATTTTGATTGATTTTTTAAATGTATTTAGATTAGTTTTGATTACTTTTTTGAGGAATACAGCATTCATATGTATTTTAATGTTTTTTATTTATTTATTGCAATTAAATTTATCAGCTGCACATGTATAAGTGAGGTTATTTCACAGACAGTAGTATAAACAGACTTAAAAGTTCAATATTACATTTAGAAGAATCTACTGAAAGGACACAGCTAACATCATAAGATACAAAACTACTTAAACATTGTTCAAAAATGAGGTTACTGTTTGATTATATAAAAGGAAAATACTATTTAAACAATCATGAGTCTATTTATGTACATGAAAACAATGTACAGATAACATTGAAGCATTTGTCTAAACATACATCACACTGTATGGTATAAGTATAATATCTGTTGCATTGAAAAACAAACGAAACAGGATGAAACAGTTCGAGTGTGAAACATCACAAGAGATGGCTGATTCGTGTGGTTTGAAGCTGATACTTCCTGTGGGCTTTCTTCAGAAGGTAACCCTGCTCATTGAGTGCACAGATGAAGCCCTCAAAATCCACAACCTGAGAAAGCAGAAGTGGAAAGAGCATTAAATGCATTGCATTGATGCATTGAATGCATCATCAGAAAGTGTGCTATTAGGAGGGATGGGGTCAAAAAAAGGCCTCTCCAGGAACCACCTACAGACGAAAACAGAGAAATCAACATTGATATAACTGTAATTCACTGTATATTACAAACAACTAGAAGTAGATGTGTTAGCAAAAATATTAAGTCAATAATCAACTTGATTTTTAAATGATCAGTAGCTGTCATACATCCAAACAGATGTAACAGTAACAGACATACTTATTTAAACTATATTAGTTAACATTAGTTTGCATTATCTAACATGAACTTACAATAAACTATGTTTAACAGCATTTATTAATCTGTAATTAGAAAAAAAAAAATTGTGATTAATAGAACTGTTCATTTTTTATGCAAATCGATCTACAACATCTACAACATTTGATTTAAAAAAATATCAAGATTGAAATGTTATTAAAGTATGCTCATTGTTAATAAAGTACTGAAAAAAAGGAACCCTTATAGTAAAGTGTTAGCATGAGTTTATAAATAGATAAACTAAATCAAATTAAATTAATTAAAATGATCAGTTGTTACACATTCAAGTATGTATGAGCAATGGTAAAATAATAATTGCAAATACCTCTAATGTTAGTTTATTTTATTAATAATAGCTATTGCAAAGTTGTTAGTTAACAGAAATACAACTAATAAAAAGATACAAATGATACAACAAGAATTCGCCTGAAAGTACAACAGGAACATACACTTGTTCTTCTCATTTCTGGGATTTCCTGTAGAAAGAATTAATCAAAATTCATAAACAGGAAAGAGCAGTCTTGAATAAAATGATGCAGGACACCGTTATAGTCTAGGAAGCAATCTACTATCATTATTGGACAGATTAATATTGGTCATTAAAACAAAATTGGACATTCAAAGAGAGTACACGAAGTGAAAATAGCAAAAGTAAAGGGTAACAGTATTGTAAATAGTGTTAAAGATGCATTATGTCATTTGTGGCAGGATATTTGCATTTACATTTAGTCATTTTTCAGACTTTATTATGTAAATAGGCAATCGCATAAATAAATAAATGGATACAGTATGTTAATTTCAATGATATTATGTGAGATATAACAGCTCAGCACAAAGATCCTCTCTGCATGGTGAATGTGACCATCATGAAACAAGTGAATCAGACAGAAGGTCACCCGAGGCTGTCCTGTTTGTACAGAGCATTCAGGTCAGATGCAAAAATAGCACTAGCAGAACATTGCCGGACTGTAATATGATTGTTTCTGTTACGTCCTTGTTACTGAGAAGCTAAATGCATGAGAATCAATCAGCTGTTAATAAAAAAAAAACACCTTATCAGAATCTACCAGCTCTCTAAAGATTGGTGCACTGATAGTGGTGTGTCTTGTACCATCTTCAATGGACACTCCTGAACCCTGTGAAGAGCACAGCAAAGTTTTATTGTTTAAAAAAAAAAAAAGAATAAAAATAAAGCTCCAATTAAACGTTACTTTTATATTAAAAATGAAACACAAACTAAAATGAAAACTAAAAAATAAGCCCTTGATAAATTCAAGTTAAAGTACTACAATTACTAAAAATAAATAATATTTATTATTTATCAAAAAATCATAATGTAAAAAAACTAAAATATGAACAACTAATTCGAAATATTAATACATAATATTGTAGTATATAAATAATACCAAATCAACACTGGCAAACACTCACCAGAATAAAATAAATAAATAAAAAATGCTTAAGAAAAAATAACTGAATATATTTGATGATGAGAATATCCTACAAGCACTTAAAAAAGAATAATAATAATAATTATTATTATAATATATATATATATATATATATATATATATATATATATATATATATATATATATATATATATATATATATATATATAAAACATCTGTATAAAAAAGGAACAAGAAATGTGTTCTTCTCAGGTCAATTTTAATTCATGCAGTTATATATTTACATACTTTATTGTCTGCCAGTCAACAGTGAGTGTTAAAGTTGAACTTCTGTTCAGAGTGAACGAGTGACTACGACATTCTGTCTGTAAAGACTGAAAGGGAAAGAATAATTGCAAATAGACAATGCTAGACATCACTTAATACAGCCAAACTTTGCTACAGTTACAACTTACTATGTGCAATGCATCTCATTTTATAAATATTGTTTACAGACGATCCTTTGTTTAGTCTATCTTTAATTTGCTCAGTAGAACTAGTTTTTATTCCACTGCATTATTATATATGTTGAAACTGCACAAATCTTGATTTACTTAACTAACTAGAGGTTATAAACCCTAAAAGAGAGAAATAAACAAAAGCAAAAATTTTTTTTTTTGCAAAATGTAACTATATTAATCACCCAACTCTTTATAAAATGTTGAATACATAAGTATGTCTAACTTTATCGGCATGCATAAAGATTTCTGATGTAGGGCTAACTAGTGTAAACAATATTATCTGCTGAATGCAACTTTAATATAAAATAATAACATCATGAATTTGAAAAGCTGATTTGAAAACTTATTTTAGCTTGATATTGAGAGAATATGATACTATAAAAATACTAAATACTATACTAGAATACTAAAAGCAGTCAGTGACAAACTCACATTTATGTAAATGCAAAATATTTTTTTTAATAGCTTTAGATAAATGCATCTGCTAAATGCATAAATATATCAACAACATCAATACAGGCTCTCTGTTCTTTACAGACACACTCTCATCAGCAAGGACTGGTTACTGGATCTACTTACACTAGTCTTAAAAGTTAGCCATCTTATTTGTTTTCTTCAAGACTTGTCATAACTTTTAAAAGCCATTTAGAAAAAGGTAGACTGGTCTAATCCGAATCAGAAAAGAAAGAAAGCTAGCTGGTCAAACGCGGTCTTATGATGTTAGTTTATTATAATAACAAAATATGAATTATAATAAACTATGTTATATTCTAATAATATAACAATTAATTATTAATTAATTAATTGATATCCTAAAATAAATCTATATCAGTGAAATCTGTGCTAGAATGAGTCAAACTAATGAAGCAGACTAACGTTATTTATCTTAACTGTAACTTACCTGCTGTTTCTTACTTCATTACAACGGCTCGAATTAACGTTAGAAGAATTAACACGAAAAAAAAAACATCAACTGAGAGATATTAACACAAATTCTATTAAAGAGCGAGCTTTTAACCGATATTACTAACACAGCCAGCGTTTGTTTACCTCCTCAGTGAATGGCGAGTGGCGACGCTTCAAGTTTAGCGCTAATATGACGACACTTCCGTTCATGCGCAGAGCCGAAAACACCAAGTGAAGATTATTATTTTTATATTTTTGAGTTTGTGCGTTTAGCTTACTTTACTAAGCTACATTTAAATGCCATTTCATTTTAGAAAATTCATATTATAATAATACATTGCTTTCCAAATGTAGGCTATGTATACGTAGCCTATTTGTATTTTTATACTCTTTGTTACGTAATATATTATATAACGCAAATATGATAGTAATATATATATATATATATATATATATATATATATATATATATATATATATATATTATAGCTTATATACATGTTTGTAATTTAAATATTTCTGTATTTATTAATTTTCATGCATTTATGCTGAGTGTATGATAATAAGAGGGCGTGGCTACGCTTTTAACCAAACAGTGACGCAGTTTATCCCTGAAGAGCGTGCATCGTCAGCATCAGCAGCAGGAGGAGGAGGAAGAAGAAGAAGAGGAGGAGGAGGCGAGCATCCTTCATGATTCTGCATTAACGCCGCTCAATATATATCAACAAACCCCGGGCCTTCACGGATCCAAGCACAGATCTGCGCGAACATCACACATTTAATCATGGATAATTCCGGGAAAGAGAAGGAAGCCATGCAGCTGATGGCAGAGGCGGACAAAAAAGTCAAATCGTCGGGTTCATTTCTCGGAGGGATGTTCGGGTGAGACAGCAGTGATGCTGGTCACGATCTGCCATTCAAATACATCTAATGACCTGTAGTCTTTTCCAATAGCATATGTCTGTATCATTGAATGTCTATTATTTACCATTCAAATGAGTATAAGAGTCGATCCATGCGTCTCTGAGTATCTCCAATGTCAAATATTTCCGTGATGCGACATGCAATGCAATGCAGCTGCTCTGAATTTAATGCACAGGGCCTTATTAATACACTATATTGATTTTGAAATTGCATTAAATCAGAAATGTTGATGTTTTCACAGGGGAAATCATAAGGTTGAAGATGCATGTGAAATGTATGCCAGAGCTGCCAACATGTTCAAGATGGCCAAAAACTGGAGTGGTATGCATGAGTCAATTCAAGTTTATATTCATTTAATGCGTAATATTTAGTCATGCGGTTGCACTGTTACAATAAAGTCAGTTAAAAGTTTCATTCAAATAATCAAAGTCACTGTCCATCTATGTGCATTTAAGTGATTTAACTGCATTAGACTTGTATTCGTGCTTTGATGTGTTTTTGGGCTATTTTAAGCATTCAGTCTGCCTCTGTGTCATTACTGTAATTGATCTAAAGACTGATGTCTTTTGCTAAGTAAAGCTGCAGGCAGTGCTTTCTGCCAAGCTGCAAGACTTCACATGCAGATGCAGAACAAACTGGACTCGGCCACCAGCTTCGTTGATGCTGGAAATGCTTATAAGAAGGCAGATCCTCAAGGTGAGAGAGTTTCTTTTATTGCAAAAAAAAATATTAATAATAATGTGATACATTTTTTTGTTTTAATCATGGTTATTTTTGTTAACTGAAATAATTGCATAATAATAACATTTTTTTTATAGTTTTTCATATATATAAAATTTGAAATTGTATATATATATATATATGTATGTATGTATGTATGTATGTATGTATGTATATATATATATATATATATATATATATATATATATATATATATATATATATATATATAACATTGAAATAAAACCAATGTTAAATGCAATAAAAAACTTTTTTTTGCTATTTAATTTCACAAACAATTACAAAACAGCAGGAAAAAAATTATGCAATTTAAACATAAAGCAGAAAAACAGTATTTTATGTAAAAAAAATACAATAAACTTCATTATTTACAGTTTTTGAAAAGTAATTTTTTTTAAGTATTAAAAAAACTAACTGAAATACTGTACTATATAGACGGATTTAGATAGAATTTTTTTTTTATAGATTTAAAAACACTGACTGAAATGCATAACAAAATGATTTAAATTCTGACTAAAAGTAAAAAGTAAAAACATATTTATAGAATGTATATTTGTAGTACCGTTGTCATAATATGTGCATGCTAGTGCATGTAAATACATGTAAATGCTGTATTTTCAAAATATATACTGTATTTGTGTGTCTTTGTATATACATAATAAATATGCACAGTGCACACACATATATTATGTAAACAAAAACATGTTTTTTTTTGGATGTGATTAATCGTGATTAATCATTTGACAGCACTAGACTGCATACATAAATTATGCACTGACTTCAATAAAAAAAAAAATAAAAAAAAATCTGTACTACCTTGACCCCAGAATGTGAATTCCTTGGATTAAGTTTTGTTGCTTGATTTAATAACTGATTGAATGAGGTTATGAGTAAAGATGAGAGCTGTTTTGTAAGCATTAGGTTTGACTCACTGCTGATATTTTGTTCTTTTCTCTTCGAATGAATCACACAGAGGCTATCAACTGTTTAAACGCAGCCATCGATATTTATACAGACATGGTAAGAGACTAGGATTCGGCTTTCATATATAAATATACATATTGATGCATAAAATGAATGCATATCGTTACATAAGATTTAATCTCTCATTTGTGTGTGTGATGCACAGGGAAGGTTCACGATCGCTGCAAAGCATCACATGACTATTGCAGAGATCTATGAATCCGAGCTAGTGGATATCGAAAAGGTGCTGTTTGATTTTATAAACATCTATAAGATGCTTTCTCATGCATCGTTTTCCCAGAAATGCCTTTGGATGTGACTGTAACTGGGTTGTGATGTTGTTTTAGGCCATCGCCCATTACGAGCAGGCCGCAGACTATTACAAAGGTGAAGAGTCTAACAGGTTTGTATCTTCATTGTGTAAATCAGATTTGAGTCATTGTAGATTGTAGATGCTCATTAGTGTTTCTGTCTGTGTTGTCGTTAAGCTCGGCTAATAAGTGTCTGCTGAAGGTGGGCTCGTACAGCGCTCAGCTCGAGCAGTATCCCAAAGCCATCGAGATCTACGAGCAGGTTAGCTTTTATTATTACTTATTTATGTTTTATTAAAAAATTGAATCAATCAATCAATCAATTATTATTATTATTATTATTAAAGAGTGTTGTTTTTGTATTTTTTGATACACTGGTATATTCGTCATTAATAATTTGAGCTCATTTTTATTTTTATCTTTTCTCCTTTCATTAAAATATTTGATAAAATTTTAGTGAATTTTTGTTTTTTTTTAAATATTTTTGTATTTAGTTTTAAATGTAGTTATTTTAGTAAGTTTAACATTTAGGACCCTGGAGCACAAAAGCAGTCTTAAGTCGCTGAGGTATATTTGTAGCAATAATAATAAAAAAACATTGTATGGGACAAACTTATAAATTTTTCTTTTATGCCAAAAATCATTAGGATTTTAAGTAAAGATCATGTTCCATGAAGATATTTTGTATTTTCCTACTGTAAATATATCAAAATTTTATTTTTGATCAGTGATATGCATTGCTAAGAATTCATTTGGACAACTTTAAAAATGATTTTCTCATTATTTTGATTTTATTTGCATCCTTCAGATTCCTGATTTCCAAATATTATCCTCCTAACAAACCATACAACAATGGAAAGCTTTCAGATGATGTATAAATCTCAATTTCGAAAGAAAAATCACACTTAAGAGTGGTTTTGTGGTCAAGAGTCACATACTGTATTTGTTACATTTTATTTCAGATAAAGTTTATTTTAAGAAAAATCTAAATGCGCACATCCAAAAAAGTCTTGACCAGGTGCAAGATCAAAGGATGAATAAAAAAATAGAAAAATGATTTACACACTGTTATGCTCCCTTTATTTCAAAAAGCTTAAAATAGCAAAGTTTCGGTCAAAGACCTTCGTCAGGCAAACACATAAAGTTTATTTAACAATTTTTTTTTTTTTTTTTAATGGTTTAGGTTATTTTAATAACCCTGTAAAATAAAAATTAAATTAAATTAATAACCCATTAAATACAACAGTAATTGTGAGTAGGAACGAAAATGCAATAATGTAAAATATTAAAAAAAAAAAAATTTTTTACTGTATACTGTAATAATAACAAACACATTTAGTTTCCTTTTAAATCGATTGCATTCATTTAAGGTTAAGGTTTTCCATGTGTTTTGGACTGAGTTCATTTTAAGATTTTGGATTGAAATGAGAGTGAGAAGGAAGTTGAATGTCTTCAGACCAGTGACAGGTAATGAAGGCTTATTAACCAGAAGATTATGAGTTTTAACCCTACTGTAAAAATATAAATTAATGTTGTATAAATACTTTTGTCTTTGAGTCCACCAGCCAGGAGGAAGCAAAACTGTATTATTAGCAAGAGCGTTTGTTTGACATTTATGTAGCATGTAACATTATTGGAGCAGATTTCATCATGCTTTCCAGTGCACCTTCATGTCTGCTCTGTGAATCTAATCATATCTTATCTCTGTACGCGAACACAGAGGGAAAGAAAGTTAAAGGTCTCTTCACATTCAGGTTGCTACAAGCACGATGGACAACCCTCTGCTGAAATACAACGCTAAAGAGTACTTCTGGAAAGCAGCTCTCTGCCACTTCATAGTAGATGAGTTAAACGCAAAGGTCAGTCGTTTTAAACATGTTGTAGTGTAATATTTGTAGGCTATTCATTCAATTGAAACATTGCTATAGTTTCCTGTTTTTAAAAAAGCACTTGGTGTTTTTAGCTGGTTTGTCATGTCTTGCACTGACATCTAGTGGCGTTAATGCGTTACTGCAGAAGAGATCTTCTTTGACCAGTTCTCAAGTCAGCAGTGATTAATTCACAAGTTTGATTTCTTTCAGCTTGCCATTGAAAAGTATGAAGGGATGTTTCCAGCATTCGCTGATTCAAGAGAGTGTAAGCTGTTGAAAGTAAGTGCATTTGTCTAATTCCATTAGCAATGGTAAAGATAAAGAGTGTAAGACATTAAGTCAGTATGCATATTAAACTGAGCAGTGCATAATGAGTGTAGCAATGAGGTTGTTATATTTTTACAGTATTTGTATTAATGGTTTTGTCTTTTCTTGCAGAAACTGTTGGAGGCTCATGAGGAGCAGAACAATGAGGCGTTCACTGAAGCAGTAAGTTTGTAAAGTTTCAGATGGACAGTGCTGTGGATGATTCTTATAAATACATTTTTGGTGATACCGATGTTTGTGTGTTACTTGCTGCTGTTGTGTTTACTAATAATTTTGTTATATAATAGTTTATAATTAGCTGAAAATACATTTTCTTTAATACAGAAACTGACTTACCAAAAAAAAAAAAAAAAAAAAAACTTTAAAAAAATAGTTTATTAATATATATATATATATATATATATATATATATATATATATATATATATATATATATAATTTTCACTTTTTATTGAAATTTTTAGATTGTTTTCGTATTTATTATTATTTGTTTTTAGTTTAGTGCATCAAGTTAAACTAAATTAAAATTAAATTAAAATAATAAAATAAGTTTTTTAATTAATATACTAGTTCTTTTTAATTAATTGTTATTTTATTCAAATTATAGTTTTTTTCAAAATCACTGTACAAATATGTAGAATATGGAATGTATTTTTTATTTATTTTATTCAAATAAAAAAAAATTCTAAATCACTGTACAAATATGTAGAATATGTAATATATTTGACTCGTTATTTTTTTTTAATTATAAATCATGTGTTTAATTCTCCAGGTGAAGGAGTTTGATTCGATCTCCCGTCTCGACCAATGGCAGACCACCATGTTGCTGCGTATCAAGAAGACCATCCAGGGTGATGCCGGCGACCTCAAGTGATGTGTCCGAGAAAAATACAGTGGCGTCCTATTTAGTTTAATTTCTTACCGTATTGTATGTGTGTGACAATCTGGTTGAACATTTTCTGTGTTGCTACTAGCTCAAACATAAGCCGTTTCTTGGAAATTTCAAATGCAACTTGCATTGCATCTGGGAAAACAGAAGTATATAGAATATTAATATTGATGAAGGCATTTCTCTATCCCTTTACTTCACCATGAGGAAATCCTTCCCGTGCACCATTGTTTGTACTTGTGTGTGTGGCATGCGAGTCCCCATAGAGCTGTTCTCTTTCTAATAATCACCTCAGTGTTGTCACTGGCATTGTCATGCATGATAAATGTTAAAAGTGTGTTTATGTGCTGTAGAATACCAGGATTTGGTGAGTGCATTTATTTCTGCAGTCTGTTTAGATGCATTTTCATGCCGTTGGCTTTTAAAATGCATCCTCACGTTGTCTTTGTTGATATGGCAGTGTCAGTTCTGTCCGAGTATTTGCTTTAGTGGTTGAATTAAGCGTTGCATGTTTCATAATCAGTAGAATAGCATCTCTAGCTCACTAATGGTGATGAAGTGCTCAGCTCAAGTGATTTCTCACAGTGTGATATTACAGACAGCGTTGATTTTCTAATGCAGGTCAAGTTGTTTAATATGTATATATGAGTCTTGATTGTTGATTTATTCTGGTGTTATTTGTGATTTTATGTTTAATCTGTGGTTGTTTCACATGGATACGGGGCATTTGTTGTTTTGGGCATTCAGATATGAATTATAATTTTAGTTTAAATGCTGCTTGGTTTTTAAAGTTCTTTACACTGTTGTAAATCCTTTAGTGGAGAATAAACAGCTTTACAGTTTGTGTCAGAAATTAAATGAAGTTAACTGAATCTGATATATTAAAGCATTTAATATGTTGTATGAATGACATGGAATCAAAAATGTAGGATACATGGCAAGTCTTACTGATACATTTTATTAATGTTATTTATTCAAAGAAAAATTAATAAATGATCACCCACACCATATCTTGAGGTTTTTGGTATCAATGCCATATTTTACAGGAAACTCTGGACTTATATCAGTTAAAACAGCAAACATCTGCTGTAAAATAATGCTATTGTTCTCTGTTTGATTTCAAATGCTTTAAAGCTGCAGTAGGGAACTTCTGTAAAAAAAAAATATTTATTATCAATCAATCAATCACCTTTATTTATATAGTGCTTTAAACAAAATACATTGCGTCAAAGCACTGAACAACATTCATTAGGAAAACAGTGTGTCAATAATGCAAAATGATAGTTAAAGGCAGTTCATCATTGAATTCAGTGATGTCATCTCTGTTCAGTTGAAATAGTGTCTGTTTTTATTTGCAATCAAGTCAATGATATCGCTGTAGATGAAGTGACCCCAACATATTTTGGGGTCAATAAATATTACATATTTATTAAAACTGTTATTATGTCCTGACAGTAGAATATGAGACAGATAATCTGTGAATAAATCAAGCTCCTCTGGCTCCTCCCAGTGTCCTATTGACATTTGCAGAAATACATCGCTCCCGGTAAGAAACAACCAATCAGAGCTGCGGTCCGTAACTTTGTTTGTGTTCAAAATGTAGAAAAATGTATATAATAAGCGAGTACACCATGAATCCATTTTCCAAACCGTGTTTTTGGCTTGTCCTGAATCACTAGGGTACACCTATAATAAGTGTTTATATTCAGACTATTTTAGATTGCTTCGGGGGTACCGCGGCGGAGTAACCCAGTACCTTTGTGATTCTTCATAGACATAAACAGAGAGAAGTAGTTCCGGCTACGATGTTCTTCCGCAAGACGCAAGCAGTTCTGTTTATTAACCGCTAGAGCGTCACAAGTTCCCTACCGCAGCTTTAAGTGGGTAAAGTAAATCTGTATTGCAGTAAAGAGTGAAGAAATGTCACGCATTACAATTTCTGCAGTATTTTATAGATCACTAAATGAAATGAGCCCTTTTTAAGACATTTTCAGAAGCCAGGAATATATTCAGGCAAAATAATGTGCAAGAAAAGACCCAAAATTAACATTTAATGGAGATATCCAGTGCCATATATTTATATTTTCCATCTAATAATATATTCATTCGAATAAACAGAAACAGAAAATACTGACTGAATCAAGTAATGAAAGAATTCCCGTGGAAGCCTGTTTATGAACAGGCCATTCGAGATGTCGATGAGTTTGTCACTTTATCGAAATAGATTTGGAGAAATGAAGCATTGCATCACTTGCTCACCAATGGATCCTCTGCAGTGAATGGGTGCCGTCAGATGAAGCGTTATTATGGATAATGAAATCCGCTTTTAGGCCAGAATCCTCTATGGATTTCTTTCTCACAAACACATAAGATGTTAACTGATGAACTGGAGCACTGTGGATTATTGGGATGTTTTTATCAGCTATTTGGACTCTCATTCTGACGGCACCCATTCACTGCAGAGCATCCATTGGTGAGCAAGTGATGCAATGCTACATTCCTCCAAAAAATCTTTTCCAACGAAGAGACGATTCCATAAATTTAAAGTGCACAATCCAACACACAATCTGTTTTTAAACTGCATTTACTTATATCATATGGCATGTGCTGTGATGTTTCAGCGTGCATTCTGGTTCAAATGTCAGATATCCACTGGAGGTCGGTCAGTCACTGTCAGACTCGTCATCTGATGTCTCTAAAGAGTCTCGATCCACCACGTACTGTGTGACGTCAGGTAACCCGGATATCACACAGCAGCTCACAGCACTGCGGGAAATGCTCATGCTGCAGACTTCATCCCTTTGTGGAAACAGGTAGATAAAGTTGCATTTTCTCATGTAACATCCCATTTGTCTTAGAAATGCATCACATTATTATGAAAAAAAGGCATTCAAGAACAATCAGAACTCTCCATTTAATAAATTCAACTTATGAAAAATGTATTTCTTGATCTTTCTAACATCATGCAGTGTGAAATTATTAAAATAAGCTAGTGAACATTACCATTCATTTGTCGTCCGGTCGTAACACTCCACATCCCGACAGGTGCCGACTCCATTAAACCCCCCGACAACAACCAGCTGATCATCCACCACCTAAAGTTGATGCAATCAAATAACTATATGTATCACGGACAGTGTGTGTCAAAGAGAAACTTAAAAAACTGGTATTTCATCAGAATTCCCATTAGAAGTCACCTCAATGCCGAAGTTACTGCGTGGGTTAATCATAGAGCGTATATCATGCCAGGTGTCATTAAGAGGGTTGTAGGCCTCGGCACTTCGCAAACGAGCGGCACCATCAAAACCACCAACCTTGAAACATAAATGTGCATTTATCTGTAAATATACAATGCTTCATCTTAAATGTTTTATTTTAAATGCACCCATGCATGCATGTATTAGTATCCATATCTGTACAGTCAATAATTGTGGCACCTTAAAACACCGTATTTTGTATTTGCATATTTTTGTACACATGTATAATACTCACCAGTGTTATTATGAATAAACTAAACTAAACCAAACTAAACTAAACTAAACTAAACCAACCTGAATTAGACAAAAACTTCACTAGAATTAAAACCATAAAAATGTATTACTTCAAATCAAATGTTAACTGAAATTAAATAAATACACACACACACACACACACACACACACACATACATACATATATATATACAAACCTTAAACGTTTATTTCAGGTTTTTCCAAAAGCAACACTTTTGTTTCATTTAAGTTTAAAACACTCATACTCATCAGTGTTATTAAAAACTAACAAAACTTAAAATAATAAAAATAAAATAAATGATTAAACAATAAAATGCATTATTTGAAAGTCAATTAAACATGAACTGAAATCAAATGAAATATAAAAAACTTACATTTTATTAACCTTTTCATTTAATAAAAAAACATCATATTTTGTGTTTTCATATTTCTGTATGTGCATATATGTATAATGTGTTATGTATGTTTATGTATATGTTATTATAAACTAAAGTTAATCCCATAACAAAACAATACTTGAAACTAAAGACACATTTACTGAAATAAAATGTAAAACTTTTATTTCAGCTAACTGTAAAGGCAGAAATGTTGTTTAATTTATTTTGAAGTAGTAAAGTAACTAAAACTAAAAATGAAAACTGAATAAAAAAAAAAAATTATGCACAAGCATTTAAATGAAATCAGAAAAAAATACGTACTAAAAAGAAAAATGAAATATTATAATAGTTTATCACTGATACAAAAGTAACTGTGTGGTACTCACAGCATAAACTAGATTTCCGTAACTGATCACTCCAACTCCGCTGCGGCGGCTTCTCATGGGAGCGATCAGAGTCCACTGGTTGGTTTCGGGGTCAAAGCTCTCAGCTGAGAAGAGACACTCCACCCCAGTAAAACCACCACAGATATAAACCTACCACACAAATACAGTAAAACACTCTGACACTGTCAGACATGTTTTCTACAGTACTTATTCATGAAAAACATTCTTACCTTGCCCTGCAGTGAGGTGGCGCTGGCGTCACTCCTCCGTACATTCATGGGTGCCATCATTGTCCACTGGTTGGTGTTTGTATTGTAGCGTTCTGCTGTTTTTAGTCGTCCGTATCCATTAAAACCTCCAATGGCATAAATGAGGCCATCCAGGACAGCAACGCTAACATAACATCGCCGTTCATACATCGGGGCCACCTGTTGTGCAATGCATATATCATCAAATAAGTTGACTGGTTATTTCTATTTTCCATGCTATTACCAAGTATCTTACAGTACAATTTAAATATTATATAAATATATTAACCAAGCGTATACATCAAAGTACAATAACTTTACCATCTGATATTATTCTGGCTGTTTCAAATCTGAGGGAGACGCCAATCTAAACAACATTTTTGGTGTTCAAATGCACCAAAATACTATCTACATAGGCAACTTACCAGGTTTTGAAACACTTTTTTTCCTCAAAACCTTTAGTCCAAATACTATATACACCAGCTATATTCACAAAAGATTTTAACTGAAACTTGGACAAGAAACAATGCTCACCTCTTGCCAAGTTTGAGTGATGGGATTGAATTTCCTCACGCTGCTGAAATAATTCTCGCTGTCAAAGCCGCCAAGACAGTAGACGAACCCATCCAGGACCACTGAGCCATGATATGCTCTGGGAAGCTCGTCCTCTTGAGTCATGTTGACCCAACAGTCCGCCTTTGTATCATATGCCTCAATCTCATTGGTGGGATTGCTTACGCTCCACCCTCCGATGGCCAATAGGATCTCATAAGGCAAACGTGGGCGTGTCAGTTGATTAATGAGCTCTGAGCTGGCGGGTTCCTCCATGTGGAGGTCAAAAATGACCTTCATTGCATTGATGACAATGTCCGAACATGCTTCGCTATCCAAAACCAATGCATTGTTTCTGACGTCAGTCATGAAGTAGTCTGGTGACATCAACCCCATTCGAACCTGAAGCAAAGTGAATGAATTATCGAACAAAAATCTAATTGCTTCAACTAAAACTATATGCATCAACATAAAAAGGGCTTTGGCCTTGGGGTTTTGGTTTAAATAACAGTAACGTTAAAGCATGATGCATAAGGAAAAACTATGATTAACATGATGCATTTATATCTCTGTCCTGCCTTTGAAAGAAGCACAGCAATGTGTTTTCTCCTGTTTCCAGGTGCATGTCCAATCCAGCGAACGATGGCCTCAAAAACCATCTCCTCCTGTTTGACGTTCAGCTCATCCTGAGCAATCATCTCCTCCAGATGTTCCAGCGGTAGCTCAATGAACTCCTCAGAAACTTGCAGTACCTGCTCAAAGTGCTGCAGGACGTAAAGCCTTGTTTTCTGGTGGAGCACTGAGCAGGACGGGAAACACTCTGTTAACATGCGGGCACCGATGCAGTTCTCTGGGCATAAGTTTGCTTCCAGGAACTGGCAGCAGGCTTCTATGAGATCTGAGATTAAAAACTGATCAGCAGCTGCTAAGAGCTCTGACACATTCTCTTCAGTAATCAGGACTGGTCTTGCGTATGCATATTGAATAATAAGAGACATGGTGTTTGAGGACATTCCTGGAATATCGTAGAATTGTTCCTCCACGTTGGTCCACTGGGTGGAGAAAAGCGTCCTGTAGAGCAAATTTACAGATGAAAACTTTTTTGAAAATGATACTCATATATAAAACACTTTGAAAGTGTCTGTCCTCACCTAAAATAAGGGCTGCAGCCACAAAGGATGATCTTGTGCACTTTAAAATTGGTCTCCTGAACCTTGATGATGACATCGGTGTGTTCGCCCTGTAAGCGAACTTCATCAAACACGTTAAAAGCTGTCTCACTTATTTTGTGCTCCATGTCCTCTAGCTCAAAATCACACCAGTCCAACTTCAGCTCAAACTGATCAAACTCTGACTGAAGTAATCTGAAGTTTAGTGAACTCTGTGGAGAGCCAGGCCTGATGAGAATTTAAGAATCTTTGTGACATCATACTTGAGAACTTGTTGCTCAACATTCCAAAATAGAATTTCTAATCTGGATTATTATTATGATTTTTTTTTTCAAATCCTCATAGCTTTTAACATAAAAAACTGTCTCAGTGAACTAAATCACTGACAAATAAAATATTGTAACAGGTCAAAAGGCTTGATTGTGCTATTAAGGTGGAGGTGTGACCTTGGTGGTGGGGAGGATGGTGGTGAGTGAAGAGTTCAACATCTGCAAACTCAGACAAGTGTAAACACAGGTCCTTTACATTTCTATTATAAGAACGTGATTGGACAATTGAGAAGGTAATAAGTGACGCTAAAAATGTAGTCTTCCCGGCAGAACTTATGCAATTTATTTCATACATTTGCTTCACTTGGACTCTTTCTTTTTTTTTCTTTTTTTTTTAGATTCCCTTTCATAAAACCATTACGATTTCACACACACATATTATGAAATAACGTTCACATTATCTCTCTCTCTCTCTGTAACACAGATGTTTCTCACTTCAATGTGTTTATAGAAAATGTGTGGCTTTGGCTTTTTTGAAACTTATGGTCTTAATTATGCTCGTTTGTCTTATTAGCAAATTTACGTAAAACAGGTGAAAGTACACAATGGTGCAGTATATCTTATACTGTATGAGGCCTGCGTAGCTACTCATGTTTCTCCTCCTTATTAAGAAATCATCTATGAAGCAAAACTATGACATTCATAATGTGGACTTGAGAAAACACAGCTAATCGTGTATTCATTGTTTGACATAAAACATTGAAGGTTTTGTGGCTTCATATTTCTATTATTTTAAATCTTTATTTGAATCTTTTTTGTTATTAGTATTAAACGGTATGCTTCATTTTTAGTTTCGATATGGTCACCGTTCAATCCATTTCCATCCCCTATTGAAAAAAAATCTCTAAACTAGTATTAATAAATTAACATATATTTTTATATTTTCATGTTTTATTTGTTTAGGGCTTTATCTGTGACTGTGTAGAAGATGGCTTTGATTTCTTGATTAGATTTTCTGATGCGTCATTCTAATGAGCACCTTGACCGAACATTGACTTTACATGTCTGCTTGTTTCTTTTGGTTAAATTTTAACTGAGCAGCTTGTAAAAATATAAATCTGTTCAGAGGTCATTTATGAAAAAAGAAAGTAAAGAAAATCACAAGACAAATGGGTTTGAAATGTGAACAGCTTTTAGTTGATATGCTGCTGTCTAGAGGTTAATGGAATGATGTTTCATTAATGATTGGACTGAGGTAGGTTTGAAAAAAATTATATTCATGTACTGTTTGAATCTGCACTTTAATGTTTTTTTTTTTTTCATTGACTTGTAATGTCAGTGTATTTTCATGTGTATTAATCTATATTTAGTGATTGCCTTTTGTATTAATACAGAAATATAACAGAACTATGCCGTGAAAAAATATCCAAATAGAATGTGTAACATTCGAATATAAGATTTTAGAATATCAAAGTTTCTTCTAGCAGCAGTGTCTGAAAGAATTTAGTTTTGTTGGACTGAAAAACACATCTGGTTTTGACAGGTAATTTTACAAATCAGTTTTGCTTACTTTATATACAGTATAAATACATTATTAAATCAATTGAATTTTAACAATCTCGACTTGTTTGAACATGTTTTACAGATATAATCTTTTTTTATTACTAATGTATTGTGTGTTTATTAGTGATAAATGTTAACAAAACACTTTATAGGGCACCAAAGAGTTACAAGTGTTTAATATTCCTTGTGTATATCTTAAGTAATTTGTTACATAATCTTGTTCTGTTAGTTCCTGGACTGTTGCATCTACAATGAGTGTCAATGAGAGAAGAGGAGAGGAGGGTGCTGTTCGGACAAATAAAGAAGTATCTCCAAAACCCTGTCTTGAGTCTATGAAGAGCTTCGAGTCCATTGGCTGCCCCCCTAATATTAGTGATTCCGTCTCCAGCAATGCCTTTAGTAAGAAAAGCTTGATTAATCTTCCTTACATTCTGGGTTTTAAAGATGCCATTGCAGTATACTGGTGTGTCATGTGTTCTGACTGTTGTTTTCTCTACGTCTTTGTAGAAGAAGAAGGTACTGTTCAGACATATAAAGCAGCATCTCTAAAACATGGTCTTGAGTCTATGAAGAGCTTCGAGTCCATTGGCAGCCCCCCTAATATTAGTGATTCCGTCTCCAGCAATGCCTTTAGTAAGAAAAGCTTGATTAATCTTCCTTACATTCTGGGTTTTAAAGATGCCATTGAAGTAGACTGGTGTGTCATGTGTTCTGACTGTTGTTTTCTCTACGTCTTTGTAGAAGAAGAGGGTACTGTTCAGACATATAAAGCAGCATCTCTAAAACATGGTCTTTGGTCTAGGAAGAGATTTGAGTCCATTGGCAGCCCCCCTAATATTAGTGATTCCGATTCCAGCAATTCCTTTAGTAAGAACAAAAGACTTCTATTTCAGATAAATGCTACTCTTCTGAATCTTCTATTAATCAAATAAACCTGAAATAAATATATTTAGCTGTTTTCAACATAATACTACTAATAATAATAATAATAGTTTTTTTTATTTTTTTATTTTAATAATAGTTTGACGTGTGTAGGGTTCTAGGTGTTTAACCATGTGTCTTTGCAGAGGAGGATGCTGTTCAGAAACATAAAGAAGTATGTCTAGAACCCAGCGTGTCTAAGAGTAACACATCTTTTGGAAGCCCCCGTAATATTAGCGATGGAGCAGTGATTTCTGACCCTGAGTGAGTAAAAACATGATTAAATTGCTGCAGTGAAACTTTTAATGACCTATTCTTTCAACTGCAACAAGATACATGAGAGATTGTTGTGAAAACACTGTGATGAGTTTAAATTATTGGATTTTTGTATTTTAGTATTGGGGTACTTGTATTCTATCTTTAAGACAACCAAGTAAGCTGGGGGCAACAGTCATTTACAGAAGTTTTGGGTGATTAAATATATATATATATATATATATATATATATATATATATATATATATATATATAATTAAGATATTTAGATTTGAACTTTTTGTATTTACTTCTAATTTATTAATTTAGCAAGCAGAATGTCAAAGCAACAGCCCTGCAGAGAGATGGACTGCTGGAGGAGACTGATGACATGCAGCACAATTCTCTCCAACCAGTGAATGATGTCTTGAAGAGAGTCAAAGGCCAACACAAAACCAGCATGAAGAACAAGTATGAGAGATTATTTGAAGGAATAAAACTAGAAAAGTATCAAACCCTTCTGAACAAGATCTACACACAACTCTTCATCGTAGAGGGAGAAAGTGAAGGAGTGAATGAAGAACATGAGGTTTTACAGATGGAGAAAGTCAGAACACAAGAAACTTTAATCTATTGCAATGACATCTTTAAACCCTTAAATCAACCAGGATGTGAGGTGAAAGACAAAATCAAGACTGTTCTTACTAAAGGCATTGCTGGAATTGGAAAAACCGTCTCTGTGCAGAAGTTCATTCTGGACTGGACAGAGGGAAAAGCCAATCAGGATGTAGATTTCATGTTTGTGCTTCCATTTCGAGAGCTGAACTTGATTAAAGATCATCAGTACAGTCTTCACAGACTTCTGCTGGACTTTCATCCTGAACTTCAAGATCTGGACTCAAAGATTTATGAGGAGTGTAAAGTTGTGTTCATCTTTGATGGTTTGGATGAAAGCAAATTTGCACTGATGTTTTCAGATGATGAGAAAGTTTGTGATGTGACTGAGTCTTCATCAGTGGGTGTGTTGATGTCAAACCTCATCAGAGGAGAGCTGCTTCCCTCTGCTCTCATCTGGATCACATCCAGACCAGCAGCAGCCAATCAGATCCCCTCAAAATACATCCACCGTGTGACAGAAATTCAGGGATTCACTGAGCCTCAGAAGGAGGAATATTTTAGGAAGAGAATCAGTGATGAGCATCAAGCCAACAGAATCATCTCACACATTAGAAGATCAAGAAGCCTCCACATCATGTGTCACATCCCCGTCTTCTGCTGCATCTCAGCCACTGTGCTTCAAAACCTTCTGGAACAAGATGACAGTGCAGAAATCCCTCAAACTCTGACTGACATGTACATCCACTTCCTTCTGACTCAGATCAACATGAGGAACAAGAAGTATGATGAGAACGATCTAGAGAAACTCCTGAAGTCCAGCAGAGATGTGATTGTGAAACTTGCTGAACTAGCTTTCAAACAGCTGATGAAGGGCAATGTGATGTTCTATGAGGAGGACCTGATTGAAAGCGGGATAGATGTCACTGCTGCCTCAGTGCATTCTGGGATTTGCACTGAGATCTTTAAGGAGGAATCTGTGATTCATCAGAGGAAAGTCTACAGCTTCATTCATCTGAGCTTTCAAGAGTTTCTAGCTGCTTTCTTTGTGTTTTACTGCCATGTTGTTGAGAACATGAATGTACTTAAGTTCTTTATGGAAACGTGGTACAGGTTCAATGAACTCTCTCTGTATGAGCTGCTACAAGCAGCAGTTAATAAATCATTGCAGAGTAAAAATGGACACCTGGATCTTTTCCTGAGGTTCCTGCTGGGCATGTCACTGGAGTCCAATCAGAGACTCTTAAAGGATCTATTGACACACACAGTGAACAGCTCAGAGGCAATCAACAGAATCACACAGTACATTAAAGACTCTATCAAGGGTGACCAACTTTTCTTAGCTGACAGATGCATCAATCTGTTCCATTGTCTGCTTGAAATGAAGGATCAGACTCTGTACAGAGAGATTCAAGAGTTTGTGAAATCAGAGAATCAATCAGTGAGGAAACTCTCTCCATCTCACTGCTCAACAATCGCCTACATGCTTCAGATATCAGAGGAGGTTCTGAATGAGTTTGATCCGAGGAAATACAACACATCAGATGAGGGTAGGAGGAGACTGATACCAGCTGTGGTGAACTGCAGAAAAGCTCTGTGAGTATTTAAGATTCTGTAGATGAAACTGTATTTTATTTTAAGTAAAAATGTCCTTCCTTTTATGAACACCTCTGCAAATGGTTTCCCATAAACATTTCCACCCTCAAACGCCTACAATTAAACAGGCAGGTTTCCTCCTCCTTCATTACTTCACAGTGACGGTGATAGCCAATACGACTTAAACAGTTTTTTACATATAGTTAGGCGTTTTCTTTCTTTTTTTTTTCTTTTACAAAATTGACAAAATGGGAATTAAAGTAATGAAAAACCTTTTTCATATAGATTCTGCCCATTTCCAGGAACACATCATTCTTTAGATAGAATAGAAAATTTGCAATTTGTATTGGTGTTATAAAATATCTAACACTATTCCTTCAAGTTTATTCAGCTTGTTGATTTACATTACCAGATATATGTAGTTACCATTATAAAAATAAATAAGCCATGTTGTTTACATTGATTAAAACAGCTATGAGATGTTTCCATGCTTTACCTAACAACCTAAAAATGTATTGCCACATATAACTATTACCATGTAAATCTGTCAGTGTTCAGCGACAATTTACCATCTCTTTACTGAACCATGTTTCGTTTTGTGCCATAGACTTCCATACTGTAATCTCACTGATCAGTGCTGTGAAAGTTTGTCTTCATGTCTGCAATCATCAAACTCACTGAGAGAGCTGGACCTGAGTAACAATGACCTGCAGGATTCAGGAGTGAAGCTTCTCTCTGATGGACTGAAGAGTTCACACTGTAATCTCAACATACTGAGGTCAGTGATTTTCAGTAAAATGTAATTCTGTTCAGATACAGCAGGGGTATCCAAAGTCAGTCCTGGAGGGCCACTGTCCTGGAGAGTTTAGCTCTAATTTTCCTTAACACCCCTGCCTGGAAATTTCTATGCCTAATAAGAGATTAATTAGCTGGTTCATGTGTGTTTATTTGGGGATAGAGCTAAACTCTGCAGGACATTGGCCCTCCAGGACCAAGTTTTGACTCGCCTGAGATACATTAAATTGAAATATAATTTTTTTGTTACTGTAGTGAATTTCAAGTTATGAGGCAGTCGTTATTGATTAATTAAAATCATAAAAAAACAATGAATTGAATGTTTTGGAAAGATAAATGAGAATAATTATTCTTTTGTATTTAGGTTGAAATGTTGCAGTCTTACTGGTCAGTGCTGTGGAAGTTTGTCTTCATCTCTACAATCATCAAATTCACTGAGAGAGCTTGACTTGAGTAACAATGACCTGCAAGATTCAGGAATGAAGCTGCTCTCTGATGGACTGAAGAGATCACACTGTCAACTCAACATACTGAGGTAAAAAAAGATAAAGATTTCCCTGGTTATGAAATTAAAGATGCTCCCTCTTTTGGTCCTTATCTCTTGGGTCATATGTGTTTTAATGTAGATTATCTGGCTGTATGGTGACAGAGGAAGGCTGTTGTTTTCTGGCTTCAGCTCTGAGTTCAAACCCCTCACACCTGAGAGAGCTGGATCTGAGCTACAATCACCCAGGACAATCATTAGTCAAGCTGCTCTCTGATCCAAACTACAGCCTGGACACACTCAAGTATGTTTAACACTTAATCATCCTGTCATTCCATTTTAAAGAGGGACTGAAAGATATGGAAGCCTGTTTCTGCCATTGAATAAAAAATTAAAAAATTTAATTGCGACTAATTATCTCACAATTCTGACTGTTTTGTCATCATTGCAAGTTTACATCTCACTATTCTGACTTTTTTCTCGAAATTGTGAGATAAAATCCCAATTACGAGTTATAAAGTCAGAATTTTGATATATAAACTATAATGCATTTCTGACCTTCTCTCGAAATTGCAGGTTTATATCATGCTATTCTGAGAAAGTCTGAATTGTGAGATGTAAACTTGCATTGGCAAGGAAAAAAGTCAGAATTGTGAAAAAAAATCACAATTACCATTTTTATTTGTATTAATTTATTCAAAGCTTCCATAAAAACATGATAAAGTGCAGATAAAAAGTGTTTTATGAATTTTAAGTTTAATTTTAAGTGTTAAGAAGAGGATCTTAAGGATCTCATCTGCCTGAGGCTGGAGATATAGTCTGCCAGAGGGGGGTGGTAACGAGTTACATTTACTTCATTACATGAGTATTTTTGTTTAACTATTATTTTATTATTCTTACTCAAGTACATTTTTAATGAAAAGAAACAGTACTTTTACCTTGTTACTCTGGGCGACTCTCCTCTCGTTACTTTATCTTAATGCAATATAAGTTAAAAATGCTTCAGTTTGACCCAAACACACCATCTAATTTTCTCCAGGCAATGAGCAATGCTCACTCGTGAATGATTCGTTCTTTTGAGATTATTCTTTTGAGCTAATTCTTTTCAAAGGCTTGCTCAAAACAGTTGGCAAACCAGTGAATTAGTTCCCTAATCAGTTTGAATGATTCGTTCAGTTCCCTGCCACACGAGTCACCTGTTCCACACATACTCTATCTGAAGTACGTATGTGCTGCATATTTTTTTATGCACCAATGTTAAAGGGTTAGTTCACCCAAAAATAAACATTCTGTCATTAATTACTCACCCTTTTGTTGTTTGTAACCCAGAACACAATTTAAGATATATTGATGAAATCTGAGGACTCTCTAACCCTCCCATAGACAGCAAGGTAACTACCAAGTTCAAGGTCCAGAAAAGTACCAAGATGATCGACAAAGTTGTCTCTGTGATATCAGTGGCTTAACTGTAAAGTTACAAAGCTACAAGAATACTTCTTTGTGCAAAGAAAGCAAAAATAACAACTTTATTCCCCATGTTCATCTCTACTGCATCACTTGAGGTGACAGCTGACAGACAGGATGAGATAAACATACAAAAATCAAGACACTGCTATTACAAGACTAAACTAGATTCAGAAAAATAGGACAGGAAACTGGCTCCCTAAAGTACTACCACTTAGAAAGCGATAAACGCAAACAATATTTGGTTGTGAACGCTGGCGTGAGACAGATTTATATATTGTGTGTTATTGCTAGCAGGTGAACTTGTGATTAGTGCAATGGAGCATGGGAAATGTAGTCCAGGATGTTGAGTAACCGTCTGTGTGGCGTGAGGGTCAAAATAATGGGAGGGTGACCTCTAGTGGCAAGTGGACAGAAGTTTATGGACAGGATTTGTGACAGCTATATTGTTTTATTACAAGGGTTGGAAACAGTTTTGCTGTTAAATCTTTTTTTGAACCTGTGACATTTTGTTCAGGATTCCTTGAATAGAAAACTCAAATGAACAGCATTGATAATAAATCAACATATTGGAATGATTTCTGAAGAATTATGTGACACTGAAGACTACCAGAAAGGCTAATGAAAATTCTGATTTGCATCACTGAAACAAATTACATTAAAAAAACATTAAAACTACTTGAAGAGTTTTTTTTTATTCAATACTTTTTTACTCTCACTCAAGTAACTATTCAGACTATTACTTTTACTTTTACTTTTACTTTTGCATGAGTATTTCTAGAAGTAGTTTTACTTTTACTTTAGTACAGTTTTTGCATATTCTACACACCCTTGTAGTTCACCCAAAACAGTAATGATCCAATAACATTTTATTTTGGAGCTCTGCAAAATAAAGTGTGAGAGAAAATTTATTTCAAATTTAATTTGTGTATTTTTATTTGATTTCAGGAGATCAGTTTTCAAAGTATTTGTTAATGTTTAAGTTTATGTAAAATGATTCTGAGCTCTTGTGTTTTTGCAGTGTGGATCATGGAGGAGAGAAAAAGATTAAACCAGGACTACAGAAATGTAGGTCACAAACACACACACACACACACACACACACACACACACACAGAGAGAGAGAGAGAGAGAGAGAAAGTCTATTGTTTTTATATTGAGCAAACAATATTTTCTATAACCCATCACAACACTACCTCTGAACATTGAATCCTAAACATTATTTAGTCATTAACCCAACTGAATACCAACACCAACACCAGTTCCTTGTTTGTGTATACACACTTGGCAATTAAATTCTTTTAAATTGATAAAATTTGACAACTCAAGCCATTGTGTGATTTCCTTCATTGGGTAAAGGTCATAAATGGCTTAGGAAGAAACCGATCAATACAGCTGCTAGGCTTTTGCCCGTTACCCCAGTTTTGCCATGCAAGTTAATTTCTTAGCCTGAATTCTGTTGGCTTAAGAGTGCATCTCTGACTATATGACAAGAAAGCGTCATTTTCTGCAGATCCCAGCAGCCAGAGCAAGCCTTTTACATTACAGGAGAAGAAAATATAATTTCTTGGATCAAAAAGATAACAATATAAGAAAGTATTCTCATCATGTACAGAAGTATACATGTGAAGTATAAGTGTTGCAGTTAAAATGCTGCATCTGTAAAAACTGGATGAGAGAAGAATCTGTGCAAGATTCCTGCTGACATTTTTAACTACACTGGGGTTTTTAATGCTCTTTTAACATCACAGCAAACATAAAGGATACTCAATAGTCAGGTAGACTAATGACTTATGTTTCAGCATCACTACAATGGAATAACCTTTTTTGTTTACTTGTCTAATAAAAACAAAAGAAATCTCTTTACTTGCATTATGTGGTTGTTAGCGTGTCATCTCACAAGCATGTTAGCTAGCTTGTTATTTTGTTATAACTGTTATACTCTCTTTTGTGTTCAGATGCATGTGATCTCACTGTGGATCCAAACACAGCAAACACTTTTCTCACTCTGTCTGAGAGGAACAGAAAGATGACACATGTGAGAGAGAAGCAGCCGTATCCTGATCATCCAGACAGATTTGATGAGTGTGTTCAGGTTCTGTGTAGAGAGAGTCTGTCTGGACGCTGTTACTGGGAGGTTAAATGGAGCAGTGGTCATATTTTTATATCAGTGGCATATAAAAGAATGGAGAGGAAAGGAACGGGTGACTGTTGGTTTGGACACAATGAAATATCCTGGTGTCTGTACTGTGTAATGAACCGATTCATTGTCAAACACAATAGTGAGAGCAAATTGTTATCTCTCAGTTTAAAATGCTCTAACAGAGTAGGAGTGTATCTGGACTGGTCGGCCGGCACACTGTCCTTCTACAGCGTCTCTGACACACACACTCTCACACACTTACACACATTTAACACCACATTCACTGAACCCTTATATGCTGGATTTGGGGTTTATTATGATAGTTCAGTTTCTTTGTGTGAGATCAGTCAACCTCAGTCACAACTGAGACACAGTTGAGTAAAAAATCTCTCGCCTCAACTCACACAGCTGTAAACTCTTTCTCTTTTCGAATCGTAATTCAAGTGTGTGTATAGAAACTTCTATCTAAATGAGACACATTACAAACTTATATTTTTTGTTCTAAAACTGATGAATTTTGATTTGACATTTGAGTCTCTGAGTGTCACCTGTTGGAAGATTTAGTTTCTCGCTCACAAGAAGCAGTAAGCTCATGCTCTATTGAAACTCAATACAATACTGAAAAGTACTTTCAAAGCAATTTCAAAGAGATGTGTGTCCTACAAATATAGGCCTTATTGTATAGACTTTATATGTGTCCCTGGAGCACAAAACCAGTCTTAATTTGATGGGGTATATTTCTAGTGATAGCCAACAATACACTTTATCGGACAAAATTATAGGTTTTTCTTTTATGTCAAAGGGACCCTCATATTCCAGATTTTCAAATGGTTGTATTACAACTATCACAAACCATACATCAATGGAAAGCTGTATAAATCTAATTTTTTTGAAAAATTACCCATATGACTGGTTTTGCGGTCCAGGGTCACATCTTTGAATGTGTGTACATTGTGATTGATATAACTTCCATTATTCTTAATCATTTGTGTTCCAGATGTGGGGGATTTTAACATATGCAACAGAAAATATAAAGTGAATATTATCACATACTGTAATTATATGTCAGGTCGCAGGTTTGACCTGTCACTCCTCCTGCACTTGTTCAGCTGATTCTCATTCTTTCATTTAGTTTTTTCCTATTTTTGCTGCAAGTTTATTTTTTTTATTGCTAGTGTGTTTTGTGGCTTTGACTGTTTTTTGTTTTGTTTTTTCAGTTTTCCTGGTCAGTTGTTATGTTTTGTTTTTTTCTACTTGCTCAGTTATTACTCCTTCTGATGATTGATTTTGTGCTGACTCGTTCCTGTGTGAGAGCATCTTTATCCTGTGTGGAGAGACTGCCTGGAATCTTATCTTGGCCTGTTCTGGAGGACTGTCCTTCATGAGAATCGGCTTCTGACCTGGATTTCAACATCTAGCTGTTCCTGTCTGTTCAAGCTTCTGTGATGTGGTCACCTGTCTGGACCTTGATTTCTGCTGGGATTCTGATCTTCTGATAATACTGAATAAATCAGTTCGAGTCACATTTCTGCTTTTGAGTCCTTTATCCCAGAGAACGCTGACATCATACTTTTCCAAGGCACACTAGTCATGACGAACTATTGTATGAATGAATGAATACATTTCTGGCTTATAATTGGAGGGTGAATTAAATTGAATGATTTTTGCTCTGTCCTTTCATACTTGGTTAGTATAATTTAATGGAATATATTAAAAAATAAAAGTACTTTTTTTCTAATGTCTGGATCTGAGAAAAGCAAACTTATATTCTATCAGTAATAAATTCTTATGAGCAGCAGTTCTTATGTTAACTAATTATAAACAGCACAGATAAAGTGAGAGTGTTTCTGTAAAGGAGCTATTTGGATTTGGATTAGTTTTGAACATTTATAAAACGCATGACCAACATTGTTTTTGTATCCTTTTGATCTTTGCACTGTCCACCATTGTAACATTCTGTGTAACACACTGCTGAGCAACTCAACAGAAATGCAGATGAAGTGAAATACAAACTGGAAAAAGACAGATTGAATAACTTAACATTCTTCTGAATTGCAGTCCACAGAGACTGTCAAAAGAGCTTAACCCAGAATGTTCCTTCAATTGGGTAAAAGTCTTTTGGTCACGTGACAGTTTCGAAAGTGAAACTATTTCAGCACTATCTATTCTGACACGTACAGTAATGAAAACAGAGCAAAGCTGTGAATAAATAGAATCAAGGTTGTATGGAATCAGGGAATCGAAAAGTTTAGAAGAGTTGAAGTTTAAAAGATCACAGCTGATTCACATAGGAGCCATTTCTAAATCTTTTAAACAGCTTTTCCAGGTGATTATTCATCTAAAGCTTGATGGCCCAAATTGTGAATGTGTTACTTGAGTCTGTAAGCAAAGTATAGTTTGTTTAATACATTAACATTAACATTGTGTGGCTTAAGAATTAATACTGTACAGTGTTTGCTTTTTCATTATACCTGTTGTATGAGAAGTGAATGAATTTGAATATATTTATTGTCTGTTACTAAAGCACTGCCTGAAAAATGAGTCTTTATGAGAAGAGAGAGGAGGAAGATGTTCAGCTACATACATGCATCTCCAGAACCTAGCTGTGTGTCTGTGAAGAGTGACAGATCCATGAGAAACTGATGACGCAGTGACCTCTGACCCTGAGTGAGTAAAAACATGATTTAACTGCTGCAGTGAAAGTGAAACATTTAATGAGATGTTTTTCAAGATACTGAATATTCATATATTTGTCATAATACAGTATAGTGCATCTCCAAGTCAGAAGTGAAGAAAAATACAAGGTTGTTTTATGTTTTTTAAGTCAGGTCGCCTTTATTTATATAGTGCTTTTAACATTGCAATTTGTGTCAAAGCAACTGTACAGCATTAATTAGGAAAATAGTGTGTCTATAATGCAAAATTTACAATAGTAAAGACTCAATTTAATATAAAACTAAATGTAATATAAAAGATGGCATATAAACTATCTGGCTTGTATTTGTTGTGTCTGAAAGGGTTTGTATTTTGTCCCCTTGGAATTATAAGTTTCTATCTGTATTCCGAGTAATTTTGAGAGTGAGCTTCAAAGTTTTTGCATTCCATTCGACTGTATAGATACAACTTTGTTTATTTAAATAATGAGTCCCATAATGTACAGATCATTAAATAATCTATCACATAATATAAGTTGTCACTGAAAATAAATAATGTGAATAACTCTATTTTGACAAAACTGTTGTCAAGGCCCGGCAAAGAGCGGCGTGGAAAAACAGGGTCAGGGTCCATACAAACAAAAAGCCAAACAAAACAAACAAATGTTGAGAACATTACAGTTCAACAGGATCAAGTGGATTAGACACATGCCTTTGGTGTGAGAGACCCGGGTTCGAATCCACTGTGAGACACCAATGTGTCCCTGAGCAAGACACTTAATCCCCAAGTTGCTCCAGAGGCGTGCGACCTCTGACATATATAGCAATTGTAAGTCGCTTTGGATAAAAGCATCAGCTAAATGAATAAATGTAAATGTAGTAATCCCCTGTAGTAATCCAGCCAGACAGAGTGGTAAGTGAGAGGAGAATATATAGTCTGTGACAATAGGCAACAGGTGTGTGTGTGTGAGTTTGTGAGTGGGTTAACAGGTGTGAAAAGTTTGTGACCAGGTGTGTGGAGTAAAGCTAAATTACTCTAAATTAAGCTAAATAATGGGAAATGGCGCCCTCTGGTGGTGAGAGGGAGGAACACCGGGTCCAGACTCATAAGGGGAAGATTTGCTCCATATGGGTTCTATAAAGAACTTTTATATTAAAAAAGTACCAATTGTTGCAAATATTTTTTTCATTAATTTAAATAAATGTGCATTGAGAAAATGGCAGTTTATGCTGCATGATATATGGGTATTAAACGTACTGCCTACTGTACATCAGATTACGTTGTCAGTGCATCATCTATTTATTAGACTTTCTCAGTATGCGTGTTCTCAGGAAATTTAACCTCAACTTCAGCATTGTTAATGCCAGTCCAGCAACAGGAACTCCTATATCATGCTTATATAACAATAAAGTCAATAGTATCTGACTCATTTCCTTTTATTTATAGGCATTTTTCATTGTTCACTTCTAATGAGACTAGAAAATCAGTCATGAGATCAACTCCATTTGCAAAACAGAATATACTTTATTAAATGGTATTTTATCCTGTGTTATAGACTTGTTGGCTGTAATCTCACTGGTCAATGCTGTGAAAGTTTGTCTTCATGTCTGCAATCATCAAACTCACTGAGAGAGCTTGACCTGAGTCACAATAACCTGCAGGATTCAGGAGTAAAGCTGCTCTCTGATGGACTGAAGAGTTCACACTGTCAACTCAACATACTGAGGTAAGAAAAACAGATTAAGGTTAATGTGTTATGAAGTAAAAGATGTCCTCTTTTTGGTCCTGATCTCCTGGGTGTTTATAATATATCAGAAGACCCCAGTGTGTCTGAAGACTCTGCACTTGTATTTGCTCTGGTCGGTTGTTATAAAGATATTTTAGAAAAGTATGTGTGATTTTTAGTCACTGATTCATATGTGAAAGTTGTAAGCAGTTGTAAGCAGTCTACGCATCATGCAAAGCACGCAAATTCTAGGGGTGGTGAAAAAAATCGATTATTGATTAATCGCGAGTATGTTATGGACGAGTATGAATCGATTATTACATTTTTAAAAATCGATTTTTTTTTTTTGCATTATTTTATTTTGTAAAAAAAATTATACCGGGAGTTGAACGTCACGAACACGCCCAGTTCCAGTTAGCAAGCAGCCAGAACAGGTGTGTAAAATGGAAAAACAAGGAGCGAGCAACCAACCGAACCACCCAGCTCCATCTGGGCTCAAAGCAAGTGTGTGGATTTATTTTGGTTTTCATGGCAGGAGCTCTAACCCTCTTGGCGCCATGGTCGAGTTTACTCGACAAGATGCGGCACTGAATAAAACCGGCCGATTTTGTCAAATAGGGTGTCAAATTTCACGCGACCTCCCCTGCACCAGATAGCAGACATGTAATACTTAATCTCTGACTCAAAAAAACGTAATGCTCCTTAACAAAATCTTCGAGAGCGCATTGAATCAGTGCGAAAAAAAAGCGGAGCTAGTGTGAGAGTGAGCCATTTTATCTGACCAATGTTGTCAACGTCAGCGAGTATTGGCATTAGATTATTATTATTATCATTATTATTTTTATTATTATCTAATGGCATCAATAAAGCTTCAATAAACCCGCAATGAAGTGTTGGGACTTCTATTCGCGGACACTGATTCTGAAGGGGAATATCTGTATCCAGAAGATGACGGTGATATTGAAAGTGAAAGTACACCAAGCACAAACGGTGAATCCTTTGCCCAATGTAAATGGTCCTTTGCCAAATGTCAGAGGTGTGAACAATGTTTGCAGGGGTCGGAGTGTTCATTGCGAAAGTAGCAGGCGTGTTAGTGTTGCGGGGACCAAGCGGGAGATTTTTACCGCGCTAGACATGTATACTATTTGTCTTCTGACCGCACCTCTCCGCAATCGCGGCGACAGTATTGTAGTGGAGACTTTGTCTAATGCCTCTGGGTATGTTAGACGAGGTCGAAGTATTCATAGGACAGTTAGGAGGCAAGGTGGGAAGTCGCAATGACACTGACAGTAGTCCGAGCTGTGCTCACTCGGCGCGTGCGCGAGGCAGATCTGGCCGCGCTGCTCATAGCAGAAGCAGAGGCGATGTGACACGGGGCATAGATTTTGAACTAAAAAGGTCTTGTCTATTTGTGTTTGTGTGTCATATGAATAATATATATGTGCCCCATACATGGAATCAGCCTGCTGCATGTAGTAAACTGAAAATCCCAACCGCTACATGCATTCGGTTTGTTTCTACCATTTATTAGTAATGATTTACACAGTTTGTTTACTACTTACTGTTGTGAAATGGAAAATCAATAATCGTTAATCGAGAATCGTTAATAATCGAAAATCGACTGTAATCGAATCGGGACTCCAATAATCGTAATCGAATCGAATCGGGAAATCAGACAGATTAACCACCCCTAGCAAATTCCCCCGAGTATTTCTCTTTATTTCTCTATATTTATTTATAAAAAATACAAATTAAACTACGTTGACGCTGTTGTTTTATCAATGGACATTCCATTGATTAATTTGAAGTTGAGTGTGTGTGTGTGTGTGTGTGTATTTGTAGATTATCTGGCTGTATGGTGACAGAGGAAGGCTGTTGTTTTCTGGCTTTAGCTCTGAGTTCAAACCCCTCACACCTGAGAGAGCTGGATCTGAGCTACAATCACCCAGGACAATCATTAGTCAAGCTGCTCTCTGATCCAAACTACAGACTGGACAAACTCAAGTATGTTCAACACTAACAATCATCCTGTCATGTGTGTTTGTGCATGTGTACACTATAAAATCACTGAAAACTCCTATGTACATATATCTCTGCATACAGCACTTATATACACATACAGAGAAAAATAAGGACACATCTTGAACTCTGTAACTGAAGATGACATTGATTTAGCTCAATGTATGCTTGTGACTCACAACAGCTGCCTCTGAGTCAAGTCTCTGATCTTACTCCAGACATTTCATATTTGCATTTTTAATTAAGTTTGTTTATAATAAAAGTAGACAAGAATGTATAGATTCATCTTTGGTTTAAAACTCATTATTTTATTTCATTTGTTTTTTATAGTGTGGATAATGGAGGAGAGAAAAGGATTACAACAGGACTGCAGAAATGTAAGACACACACACCAGGTCTTAAAAAGGTGAAGAGTGGCAGAATAAAAAAGTTAACTCCAAGCAGAATATTACATTCCTTCTGAAATGGTTTGATTATAAATACTTAACATTAACATTGTTAACATTATTTAGTAATTTGCTGTTGAATGGGATTAACTTGAATTTTCTTATTGTAGAGATAACAAACATTATCATGTGCATTATAATGTTCGAAGTGAATGTCATTATAATATCAGTAGACTCAGAATATTTTAAAACAAATGGAAATGCAGAAGAAAGAAGACTATGAATACAAAGAAAAGGGGCAGAGTTACCTAAGGACTTTAAATAAACATGATGTGAAACTTGTGATGCATCAAGATCTTTGCTAAAATATACTTGTGTATTTTTTTACTTCTCTTTACCTTTAAGTTAAAGACAAACAAAGAGCTTCACTGTCAGTATTTTGGATTTTAATCATACATTTTTGATATAGGCCTAATTTCTCTTCTTGTGTTCAGATGCATGTGATCTCACACTGGATTTAAACACAGCAAACACTTTCCTAACTTTGTCTGAGAAGAACAGGTAGGTGTCACATGTGAGAGAGAAGAAGTGCTATTATCGTCACCTAAACAGATTTGAGTGTCATCAGGTTCTGTGTGAAGAGAGTCTGTCTGGACGCTGTTATTGGGAGGCTGAATGGAGCGGGAAGGAGGTTTACGTATCAGTGGCATATAAAGGCATCAGAAAGGAAGGATGGAGTAATGACTGTTTGTTTGGACACAATGAAAAGTCCTGGAGTCTGAAATGTTTTAATGATGGTTTCACTGCCCGTCACAATAATAAGTGCACAGAAATATCTGTCCCTTCACATCGCTCTAACAGAGTAGGAGTGTATCTGAACTCTTCAGCTGGTACTCTGTCCTTCTACAGCGTCTCTGACACACACACACTCACACACTTACACACATTCAACACCACATTCACTGAACCCCTCCATGCTGGATTTGGGTTTTATTATTACGATATTTCAGTATCTCTGTGTGAGATTAAACCGCTTCCTGTGAGAAACAACTGAGACACAGCTGAGAGAAAGAAACGCATTCTCTCTCTCTTTACCTCTCACAGCTGTAAACTGCTTCTCTCTTGTCTTATTTTCAGTGTGTATATAAAAACACACATTGACTTTTGAATGTGGCTCAACAGGAGTTTTGTCTTTCTGAGGCCGGTGACACACTGGATGCGTGGCGTGAGCGCCGCGTGTCTGAAGCGTCCCAGAAGCGTCCCAGAAGCGTGGCGGATTCTGTGTCTTTACACACCAGAAGCGTGCCTGATGCGGCGCTGGCGCGCTGCTGCTGTAGAGGGAGACCGTTGACAGACCAGGCTCATGTCTTCATTACAACAATATATACTTTTGTTTACACACCTACACCTACGCCTACTGATAAAGGACACCGTATTGACGGCGAAATAGATTATGTTTGACAGGTGCAATGTTTGAAAATCGATAATTATGTATTTATTTATTTTATTACCTTTATATCTGAATTTATGTCAACCTATAGACTTTCAAATATCAAAATATCAGGAATTCATATGTATTTGTGTACAAAATGACATTTAAACACATTTTCCTATTATATTTTGCCTGGAAAAGCTTCCAACACGCGCGCGTGTCGCGGTAAAAATAGGCGTCGGTTCTATTTCTAGCAAGCAAGCGTTTGCCGCGTGGCTCGAGCCGCGCCTGAGACGCGCGTCTCACGCAGGCAGTCTGTAAGCTCTAACCTGTTAACATGGGAGCCGAATTAAAAACCGACACGCCACGCGGCTGAGACGCTTGCGCCACGCATCCAGTGTGTCACCGGCCTGAGTCTCTGAGCGCCACCTGGAGGAAGATTTAGTTTCTCGCTTACAGGAAGTAGCAAAGTTCTTAGCAACTGCTTGATCTGTTAATATGGTAACTGAGAGTCATCAGAGCTCATCTTCTAAAAACACTTCATCACAAACTTTAAAGGCCGTGGAGCTCATTTTACGCTCCATGCTGAAGGTTGATGTTTCTTTCTGATCACAAACTCTCAACTTACAAGTCTTACAATCAAAGTCAAACTGATTGTTCAATAGAGTTGAAGATGTGTATCAAGCTCATGCAAGATTTAGTCATTTGTATATAACCTGATGATCAGGTCAGTTTGAGAATCTCTGATAGTTGTAGAGCTTGAATACATTCAGTGATCAGCCTGTGTCTTGAGCTCAACATTATTTATAGGCTGATATTTATCCTCTGATTATATATTTTAATTTGTTGCTTCTAAATCTTTACCGTCATTTAACAGAAAGTTATCATTAAAATTGTACTTGAACTATTAGAATATCTTCATATGTACATGTTGTAATTTTCAATAATTGTAAATTAATAATTCAACAATTATTATATTCAATAATCAGTAAAGGTCTATTTTCATGTATGTTTATCACTCAATACCACTGTTATTTCGAAAACACTGTTAGATAAAAAGTAATGTGTCAAATATTTATTAAGCATTTTAAATTCAGTTTTACTGTTAAAATAAACACTAATGCAAGATGAAGTTGTGGGACATTTTTTTTTTTTTTTTTTTTTTTTTTTTGCTATTTCAAGGTCAAATGTGTGTATGACTTTCACTCAATTTTTTGTCACCACTTATAAAATTCAGTGAATTATTGAAAACTGAATTTCAAGTTAACAAGCTGACTTCATTCCTGCCTTTGTTAGCTGGTCAAAATGAAACTTAATTTTGACTTAATTCCAACTGTGCATGATGGAGGAACAGGTTATTTACTCATCCTCCAGGACAAGACATGCTGCTGTCTCCTTTCCCAGGGGATGAAACATTGCTTGTAATCACTTCAGCATTCACCTTGATGAACTTCAAGTGGCTGATTTTCTAGCTCTTCTGCCCTTGTTAGAGATCACAAGAAATAAACCCTGCAACACACAAAGAGACAAACATCCTAAGAAATATAATGTCATCAATGCTGAAAACAGTTTTTGCTGCTTAACATTTTTGTGTTAACATTTGAAATTCAAAAGATCGGGATAAGTAAGATTTATTATTATTATTATTATTATTATTATTATTATTATTATTATATAAATGTACAATTTTATTCTGCAAGGATGCATTAAATTGTTTAAGAGTGACAATAAACACATGTATATTACTTTGCATTATGACACACTGTTTTCCTAATTAATGTAGTTCAGTTGCTTTGATACAATGTTTTTTGTTTAAAATTTATTTTTATTTTATATTTTAAATTCTAATCATACATTTTTACATTTATTCCAAAAAAATAACCGAAGGAACAATTTAAACAATATTTTAAAAACACTTTACAATAAGGTATAATAATATAATAATAAGTTAACATTGTTTAACTATTTTATCTAACATGAACTAAGAAAGAACAATACTTCAACAGCATTTATTAATAGCAGTATTTTCTTAGCGATATGCTATTTACTTTGTCTGCTGTATGTGCCAGATTCGAACCCGCGTCGATCGCGTCTAAAATTAAACCGGAAGGCGCAGTCATAAATGATTAATCTACGTTAATATCATTTTTATTGTCGTTAATATCATTTTTCATATACATACATATTAAATACCGCTTTCCCGCAGAATCGATAAAACTATAGCAGCTGCGCTTTTTTCTCTCTCTCCCTCTACGACAGCGAGGTCACGTCACAGACACCGCAGTCATACATAGCCACGCCTCCTTTCAAATCAACCAGCACGTCACTCGAGACGAAGACAGGTGAATGATGAGACCAGTGGCGCGCCCCTGAATTAAGCTTCTGTCAACATGCATTTTTGTCTGTATTTGGATTAGCTGTGAACAGCAGGTGATTTACAAAGTTCTTCTCTCGCACAGGTAATAATATAAACCAGTTGAATCGGTTCAAAAGTGAAACTATTTCATAAGACTCCATTTTGTGAAGAACATGAACGACACCAGGAGAGAAAAGTTGTTTGTTAAATAATTTAAATACGTTTAAAAACAAATGTTTAATACTGCTGCCTAGAGACAGAAAGGATTTATGAACTGAATTAAGTTTGTGTTTGATGTTCTTCATTGTTGAGACGGTGGTTCTGTCCTACCAGGTGAAATGAGCATTATTTTAAACACGTCTGGTACAGATTGAGGGATGGGTTGAAATGATGTACTTGGATAATCAACAACTGGCCACTGATGCTGTCAATAGAGCTTCAGTTGTATTAAATCCAGAATATTCCTTTAACAAGTAGGGCCACTACTAATACTGGTCATGTGACACTGACGAAAGTGAAACTATTACAAAAGTGAAACTATTTCAACAGGTTTTGAGGCGAAAACAAACAAAATCAGGAGATAAATAATGTTGTTTGTGAATCAGAAAAGATTGGTTTAATACTGCTATCTAGAGACAGAAAGGATTTGTGAACTAAATTAATTTTGTGTTTGATGTTCTTCATTGTTGAGACAGAGGTAGGTTCGCAAAACATTTCTGGATTCATTCTCATGCGTAGGCAGGCCGGTAGCCAGCTATGAGGTCAGCTTGGTCCGGATCTCGGTACATTTTTCATGTTTCGAAATAAAATTTGTTCTCTGAATGACTAATTTGCTGTTAAACTCGTCATATTGAACGTCTGCATGTATAATAAGTGAACGAGTCCTCGCAGAGTTGTGAGCGAGAGCGCGCATGCAGCATCCGTATTGCCAGATCCAGCTAAAGGCGTCTTTTGACTTGTGTTTTCCACTTACTTTGACAATTTAGAAAGTTAATAAAGTAGGAACTTGTGGTTTATGGTCAACGATAACTTTATCTAATCTAATCTTCAAAATATCTGAAATATTTTTGTTTTATTTTATGTATAGGCCTAGGTTTTTGTTTTCTTTAATAGCAGCAACATTGCATCGCCGGCATTAGTCTGGCAGTAACCAAAAATGTCCCTGGACAGGTTATTGCAAATAGCCTATGACATTCGGTAAGGGGGGAAATATTACATCTCAGGAACGTTATCAACGCTGTCAAAGCCTGTAGCATTTAACACTATTGCAGAGATCTGTAGTAAAGTCCAGAATTAAATGAAATGAAATGAAATACGCAAACACTAACCATTAAGAAATCTACTTTAAGTCATCTAGTAGCCTATAGTTAAACAACGAATCATGTTATAACATTCATAAGAGCACTAGACAAAGTAAACAGTTATATAATGGTTATAAATAAAAACAATAACAGCAATAGGTTTGGATGCATGAATAATAAACAAATGATAAAAATTATCCACTCCATAAATATAGGAAAGTATTAACAAACTTTGATGCAATAAATAGGGTATGATTTAAAAATTAGTATCCCTCCAAAACAGAGAAAACATCTTTCACAAATTGGGATATGCCGGTATCAAATTTTCCTGTTGCAATTAATTGCTCAAGCTTTTATCATGGTATACGGTATTATCACGGTATTGTAATTTAGTTTTAAAAAAGTTGTCATAATACAGTATAACAGGTTAAATAACTTTTTTCTGAAAAAATAACTCAACATTTAAATACAATAAAATAAATACAGAAAAATATATAAAGTTAAAAGTTTTACACAGATTTAAGAACTAAAAACACCCATAGGTATCACTTTACAATAAGACCTCATAAGCTAACTTTAGTTAAGGAAGTTAATCTTTGTTAAAAAAAAAAAAGAACTTCGTTCATGTTAGCTCACTAAATAAAAGTTGAAACTTTCGATTTTAACAACGTGTTATTACATATTGGAATACCTAAGATGAATGAATATTCAGAAGAATTTTTAATTGGCAGTTTATGTTTACTAATTTTAACTATGAATCCCTGATGTTAAAGTGTGAACAAACAATAAAGAATCAATGTTGTAGTCCAGATTAAAATGAAAAAAAAAGGTTTGAAAATAAATAGCCTATTAAGTATAAAAATTTTACTATTTGACTGTGATGAACACAATAGCAAATCCACAAATTTGAATGGCTATTGAAATATATTTTAGAAAGTAGCACAGCTGCTTTATTTATGGGGTTTCCAGAGTAAAGGCTGGTTTTTTCTGCAGTTTAGAGCCATCTGCTGTCAGAGAGTGAATGTGCTTTCATTCAGCGCGTCTCTCAACGTTTTCCCATGTGCTTCTCATGCATGCTTGTTTACATCAGAGCGCACACACATCTTTTAGGCAGCATACAGCGGTGTTGTGCATTTTTACCAGTTGATGGGAATTATATTCTTAAAATGCATTCCAAATTCTGAATAATTTGTAATATATAATTATTCACGGTATTTAGAAGTGCCCATGATAACAATATTGTGCATATTAATTACTGTGATATATCGCATTACCGAATACCAGCACATGTATATTCACAAACATCTACATTTCTGTCCCTTTTAAAGTGTTAATAGTGGATATTATTAATTGTATTTATTGGGGTTGTTAAAGCAAAATTCTATAATAAGGGTGCTATTATAGAAAGGCAGCGGCTATTTGCAACTAAGTGCAAATAGCAGCATTTTTTTGTGATATGGTATTTACACTAAGAGCAAATAGCTTCAGATTCTATTTAAAGTAGTTAAATTTTTTACAACTTATTGCAAATAGTGGCAATTATCTGCACCTCAGTATTGTAGTACATTGTAAAACAGTATGCAATATTAACTGATTGAGTGCAAATTTGTAAGTTTAATTCAAATTAATAAAATAATGCCTGCCCGTTGGGTCAATAGAGCCCTCCATACACCTATCCTAACCCTACCCTTTACTTTCTTTTCAACTTTTTTTATTATATTCTTCATTTTCATTGAAAATAAATGCTTTTCTGATGTGATTTGATATTTGAAAAGGAAGAAAAAAGTTCCCCAAAAGGTGGATCTAAATCCAGGTCGATCACAGCAAAATGAACACAGCACACATTTTACCATCTGCACCATTAGAACTGATAATTGTGAGCTGTCTTTTGTAGTGTTGACTAGAGGAATCACACATTGGTGGGTGAGTTAGTGTAAATAGCTTCAGCCAACAAAGCAGGCTATTGACACTTAGTGTAAATAGACACTCCATTATAAAAAAAACCCTGGACCTCACTAATTTTCAAAGCCTGGCTATGGCCATGTGCGTAGGTAAATCAGTCTGAATTTGAAAGTGTAAATATTATGTCTGTCCTATTGTAAAGTAAGGGCCAATTTACAATTCACCGACAGACACTTAGTCTGGATTTGTCTGACCAGTGTTATGTCTGTTAGCACTGATTAGCACTTGTTTTTGCTGATTGAACATGTTGTATCCGCATTTGTCAGGTCAGAGAAGTAACCACTTCATTGGTTGTCAGTGCTGCAGTGTACAATTGGCCAATCAGTTTTTCTCACTCTTGGCAGCCGTCATGCACTTGCTGATCAAATTTCAGTCGCACAGAAAGACAGAAACTGAAACAGAACTCAGATCCAATGACAATGTGCCATAAACTTAAAAAATCACACAGTACTTGCTGTAAAGAGTGGTTTCCCAGATATGAAATAAGCCCATTAGGGTTTCAGCAGCTCTTTTGACTGTAAATATCAGCTGCTCACAAAATCAAGGTTGTACTGAGGAATCAGGAAGTTTGACGGGTCGCAGTCCTGGCAGTCATAAATGATTCAGACAGATTGATTCTTTAATTAGTTTCTGAATCTTTTGAACTGGGCATTGAGTTGAATGGGCATTCTCCCAAAGCTCTCTCTCTCTCTCTGTGTGTGTGTGTGTGTGTGTGTGTGTGTTTGTGAATCTAGTTTGTTTTACAATATATTTTAATATTGTGTGGCATGAGAATTCATAAAGATGTTTCTTTCTTTTTTTAGAATTCCTCTTGTATGTCTAAAATTAATAAATTTGTATATGTTTATTGTCTGTGTATAGCTCTGCCTGTAAAATGAGTCTCTATGGGAAGAGAAAGAAGGAGGAGGATGTTCAGAAACATAAAGCAGCATCTCCAGAACCCAGCTGTGTGTCTATGAAGAGTGACAGGTCTATGGTGAAACCCCTTGATTTCAGTGATGGAGCAGTGACCTCTGACCCTGAGTGAGTATAAATGTAATAAACAAGGATGTTGTACCAGGAAAACATCCTGCTTGGTAAAGCATTTGCCCCATTATATGTCCATTATTTATATCATCTACCCCTCAGGTGTTTGCATTGTATCATTCAACTACATTATGTAAGAAACAGTATCAGTCAAAGAAATGCAAGGATGTTTCACTAACATGGTTCAGGCTATAGGATTGCCAAATTACTTACAAACACAATCAGCATGAAGGAATAAATCAGTGTATTCCTCGACCCTGCTACATCAGTGACTAAATAGCAAAATATGTGTCACAGTAATTCTAGAATGAGACCATAATATTGAAATGGACAGTACTTGGGAGGCGGACGCACTTACAAGGAGGCTAAATGGCCACTAGCGTCTGTTGCTAGTGCGTCTCTTGAGATCGGGGAGTGAGGTTTACCTGCACAGCACCACTCGCTGGCCTCCGTTACACCTGAACTGAAACTTCTGTATGAATATGGTGTACTTTCATATGAGAGTTTCATAGTTTAGTGTGCAGCCCAGCTGCTTTATTTATGGGGTTTCCAGAGTAAAGGCTGTTTTTTCTGCAGTTTAGAGCCATCTGCTGTCAGAGAGTGAATGTGCTTTCATTCAGCGCGTCTCTCAACGTTTTCCCATGTGCTTCTCATGCATGCTTGTTTACATCAGAGCGCACACACATCTTTTAGGCAGCATACAGCGGTGTTGTGCATTTTTACGAGTTGATGGAAATTATATTCTTAAAATGAATTCCAAATTCGGAATAATTTGTAATATATAATTATTCACTGTATTTAGAAGTGCCCACGACAACAATATTGTGCATATTAATTACTGTGATATATCGCATTACCGAATACCAGCACATGTATATTCACAAACATCTACATTTCTGTCCCTTTTAAAGTGTTAATAGTGGATATTATTAATTGTATTTATTGGGGTTGTTAAAGCAAAATTCTATAATAAGGGTGCTATTATAGAAAGGCAGCGGCTATTTGCAACTAAGTGCAAATAGCAGCATTTTTTTGTGATATGGTATTTACACTAAGAGCAAATAGCTTCAGATTCTATTTACAGTATGTACAATTTTTACAACTTATGTAATATTATGCAATATTAACTCATTGAGTGTAAATTTTTTGTTTTAATTCAAATTAATAAAATAATGCCTGCCCATTGGGACAATAAATCCTTCATACACCTATCCTAACCCTACCCGATACTTTGTTTTCAACTTTTTTTATTATACTCTTCATTTTCATTGAAAATAAATGCTTTTCTGATGTGATTTGAAATTTGAAAAAGAAGAAAAAAGTTCCCCAAAAGGTGGATTTGATACCAGGTCGATCACAGCAAAATGAACACAGCACACATTTTACCATCTGCACCATTAGAACTGATAATTGTGAGCTGTCTTTTGTAGTGTTGACTAGAGGAATCACACATTGGTGGGTGAGTTAGTGTAAATAGCTTCAGCCAACAAGGCAGGCGATTGACACTTAGTGTAAATAGACACTCCGTTATAAAAAAACGCGACCTCGCTCATTTTCAAAGCCTGGCTATGGCCATGTGCGTAGGTAAATCAGTCTGAATTTGAAAGTGTAAATATTATGTCTGTCCTATTGTAAAGTAAGGGCCAATTTACAATTCACCGACAGACACTTAATCTGGATTTGTCTGACCAGTGTTATGTCTGGTAGCACAGTAATTACTGTAAAGAGTGATTTCCCCGGGATGAAATGAGCCCATTAGGGTTTCAGCAGCTCTTTTGACTGTAAATATCAGCTGCTCACAGAATCAAGGTTGTACTGAGGAATCAGGAAGTTTGACGGGTCGCAGTCCTGGCAGTCATAAATGATTCAGACAGATTGATTCTTTAATTAGTTTCTGAATCTTTTGAACTGGGCATTGAGTTGAACGGGCATTCTCCCAAAGCTCTCTCTCTCTCTCTGTGTGTGTATGTGTGTATGTTTGTGAATCTAGTTTGTTTTACAATATATTTTAATATTGTGTGGCATGAGAATTCATAAAGATGTTTCTTTCTTTTTTTAGAATTCCTCTTGTATGTCTAAAATTAATAAATTTGTATATGTTTATTGTCTGTGTATAGCTCTGCCTGTAAAATGAGTCTCTATGGGAAGAGAAAGAAGGAGGAGGATGTTCAGAAACATAAAGCAGCATCTCCAGAACCCAGCTGTGTGTCTATGAAGAGTGACAGGTCTATTGTGGAACCCCTTGATTTCAGTGATGGAGCAGTGACCTCTGACCCTGAGTGAGTATAAATGTAATAAACAAGGATGTTGTACCAGGAAAACATCCTGCTTGGTAAAGCATTTGCCCCATTATATGTCCATTATTTATATCATCTACCCCTCAGGTGTTTGCATTGTATCATTTAACTACATTATGTAAGAAACAGTATCAGTCAAAGAAATGCAAGGATGTTTCACTAACGTGGTTCAGGCTATAGGATTGCCAAATTACTTACAAACACAATCAGCATGAAGGAATAAATCAGTGTATTCCTCGACCCTGCTACATCAATGACTAAATAGCAAAATATGTGTCACAGTAATTCTAGAATGAGACCATAATATTGAAATGGACAGTACTTCAGTGTTAATATTCATTCAAAACTAGTTTGCACATATAAATAAAAGTGTTGACTTCTGATTACAGTTAAAATGGTTACAAAAAAACAGATAGATAAAATGATAAAACATGTACAGTTAATTGTACCCAGAATGTACAAAGCAATAAAGAAAGAGTGAGACGGAGCAGAAGAAAGAAAGCTTTAGATGCCTCTAAGGACTTGAGTCTAGCCGAAGGCCAATAAACTTTGTCCAGGAAGACAGAGAGAAAAGAAAGCTAGAATTAAAATGGCAGAACATCAGTTATATTCCAAGACTGCCTGCCTGAACTGATACTTCTTGATGAATATGGTGTACTTTCATATTAGAGTTTCATAGTTTAGTGTGCAGGAACATTTCAATTATTTTCTCAATTTTAATAAATTTTTACAGATTTTTTCTGTTCATCTCTCTGTTTCTACAGAGTGAAGCGAGATGATGTGATCAGATCAGAGACATCCTGTCTGACCTGCACTGACTCCAACTCTAAGACCCTCATCGTGCAGAAAGTCAAAGACCAGCACAAAACCAGCATGAAACACAAGTATGAGAGATTATTTGAAGGAAGCAAACTAGAAGAGAATCAAACCCTCCTGAACAGGATCTACACAGAGCTATACATCTTAGAGGGAGAGAGTGAAGGAGTGAACGAAGAACATGAAGTTTTACACATGGAGAAAACACCCAGAACACTAGACACTCCAATCTACTGCAATGACATCTTTAAACCCTTACATCAACCAGGACATGAAGAGAAATACAAAATCAAGACTGTTCTTACTAAAGGCATTGCTGGAATTGGAAAAACAGTCTCTGTGCAGAAGTTCATTCTTGACTGGGCTGAGGGAGAAGCCAATCAGGATGTAGATTTCATGATTGTGCTTCCATTTCGAGAGCTGAACTTGATTAAAGATCATCAGTACAGTCTTCACAGACTTCTGCTGGACTTTCATCCTGAACTTCAAGATCTGGACTCAAAGATTTATGAGGAGTGTAAAGTTGTGTTCATCTTTGATGGTCTGGATGAAAGCAGAATTACACTGATGTTTTCAGATAATCAGAAAGTTTGTGATGTGAATGAGTCTTCATCAGTAGGTGTGTTGATGTCAAACCTCATCAGAGGAGACCTGCTTCCCTCTGCTCTCATCTGGATCACCTCCAGACCAGCAGCAGTCAATCAGATCCCCTCAGAATACATCAACCGTGTGACAGAAATTCAGGGATTCAATGAGTCTCAGAAGGAGGAATATTTTAGGAAGAGGATCAGTGATGAGCATCAAGCCAGCAGAATCATCTCACACATCAGAAGATCAAGAAGCCTCCACATCATGTGTCACATCCCCGTCTTCTGCTGGATCTCAGCCACTGTGCTTCAAAACCTCCTGAAACAAGATGACAGTGCAGAAATCCCTCAAACTCTGACTGAAATGTACATCCACTTCCTGCTGACTCAGATCAACTTGAAGAGTCTGAAGTATGATGAGAAAGATCCAGAGAAACTCCTGAAATCCAACAAGGATATGATTATGAAACTTGCTGAACTGGCTTTCAAACAGCTTATGAAGGGCAATGTGATGTTCTATGAGGAGGACCTGATTGAGAGCGGGATAGACATCACAGATGCCTCAGTGTACTCTGGGATTTGCACTGAGATCTTTAAGGAAGATTCTGTGATTCATGAGAGGAAAGTTTACTGCTTCATTCATCTGAGCTTTCAGGAGTTTCTAGCTGCTTTATATCTATTTTACTTCCACATAGTCAAGAATGAGGAATCATTGACCTTGTCTCTATATGAAGGATTTCAGGGGAACATTTGTAGAAGCTTTCTGTATGAGCGAACAGTTGATGAATCCCTACAGAGTCCAAAAGGACACCTGAATCTTTTCCTGCGGTTCCTGCTGGGCGTCTCACTGGAGTCCAATCAGAGACTCTTACAGGATCTGCTGACACACACAGTGAACAGCTCAGAGATCATCAAGCGAATCACACATTACATTAAAGACAAATTCAAAGCTGATGAAGGTCTCTCAGCTGACAGATGCATCAATCTGTTCCTCTGCCTGATGGAAATGAAGGATCAGACTCTGTACAGAGAGATTCAGGAGTTTGTAAAATCAAAAACTCACTCAGTCAATCAACTCTCTCCATCTCAATGCTCAACAATCGCCTACATGCTTCAGATATCAGAGGAGGTGCTGGATGAGTTTGATCTGAAGAAATACAACACATCAGATGAGGGTAGAAATAGACTGATACCAGCTGTGGTGAACTGTAGAAAAGCTCTGTGAGTATTAATTTATGTGATTGGAGATGGAAATGAATGTGTCTGAATGTGACACTGTTTTCTTTAACATGACAATAATTTGAAAGGAAATCAGAAATTGTTTGGAGAGCACAAAACTCTTTTAAAAGCAACATAAATTTGGGAAAGTTTCTGGGAACACTGAGAAGTTTCTGGAGTAATAGTATATTCTTCTTCTGTTATTTATCTGTCCTACTTCCTCATAACTTCACTGAGACTCTGATGCGCTATGTTAGCAAAATGTAAATAATTTGTTCAGTTAGAGATAAAACATATTTCATCATGTGTTATAGACTCGCTGACTTTAATCTCAGAGCTACATGAACCCATATGTTATTCTGATGTATCAACAAAGTTTAATAGTAGCTGACTAACAGCACTGCAGCCATAATGTCAAAACAACTCTGTTTGGCTATATTTCTAGTCAACATTTAGAGTTCACCTTCTGATTAACAACAGAATATTAGTCACAGAAAAAAATATTATAACCACCATTTATGGATATTTCATCCTGTGTTTCAGAATTGCTTGCTGTAATCTCACTAATCAGTGCTGTAAAAGTTTGTCTTCATCTCTAAAATCATCAAACTCACTGAGAGAGCTGGACCTGAGTCACAATAACCTACAAGATTCAGGAGTGAAGCTTCTCTCTGATGGACTGAAGATTTCACACTGTCAACTCAACATACTAAGGTAGAAAAAGAGATTAAGGTTCACTTGGTTATACAATTATAGATGTCCTCTTTTCTGGTCCTGATCTCCTAGGTGTATGTAATATATCAGAAGATCTCATTGTGTCTGAAAGGGTTTATATTTGCTCCATATGTTTTATATAAAGAACTTTTATATTAAAACGTACCAATTTTTGTGAATTATTTTTTCATTCATTTAAATATTTACATATTGAGAAAATTGGGATTTATGCTGTATTATATATGGGTTTTATACGTACTGCCTACTGTACATCAGATTATGTTGTAGATGCAATGGTCTATTTATTATATTTTATCAGTATGCGTGTTCTCAGGAAATGTAACCCCAACTTCAGCATTGTTATTGTCAGTCGAGCTACATACTCAAACTCATAGATCATGCTGATGTAACAATAAAGTCAATAGTATCTGACTTATTTTCTATTATTTATAGGAATTGTTCGTTGGTCACTTCTAATGAAACTAGAACATCAGTCATGGGATCAACACTGTCTGCAAAACAGAAAATATTTAAACCCACCATCTCCTCTTTATTATTGAATGATATTTTATCTTGTGTTATAGACTTGTTGACTGTAATCTCACTGATCAGTGCTGTGAAAGCTTGTCTTCATGTCTACAATTATCAAACTCACTGAGAGAGCTGGACCTGAGTCACAATAACCTGCAGGATTCAGGAGTGAAGCTGCTCTCTGATGGACTGAAGAGTTCACACTGTCAACTCAACGTATTGAGGTAGAAAAACACATTAAGGTCCATTGGTTATTAAATATAATATGCCTTGTTTTTAGGCCTGATGTCCTGGGTGTTTGTAATCTATCAGAAGACCCCAGTGTGTCTGAAGACTCTGCACTTGTATTTGCTCTAGCCTGTTATTATAAAGATATTTTTGAAAAGTATGTGTGATTTTTATTCACTGATTTATATGTGAAAGTTGTAAGCAGTTGCGTGTCGTCCCACCATGCAGTGCAGCAAAGCATGCAATTTCTCCCGAGTATTTCTCGTTATTCTCTGTATTTATTTATTCAAAATACAAATTAAACTGAATTGACATTCATTGTAGTTTTATCAATGAATGTTCCTGTCATTGATTGTGTGTGTGTGTGTGTGTGTAGATTATCTGGCTGTATGGTGACAGAGGAAGGCTGTTGTTTTCTGGCTTCAGCTCTGAGTTTAAACCCCTCACACCTGAGAGAGCTGGATCTGAGCTACAATCACCCAGGACAATCATTAGTCAAGCTGCTCTCTGATCCAAACTACAGACTCGACAAACTCAAGTATGTTAAACTAACAGTCATCCTTTCATGTGTGTTTGTACATGTGTACAATATAAAATCACTGAAAACTGTATATCTGCATACAGCACATATACACATACAGAGACATTCCACTCCAGACATTTTATATTTGCAATTTTAATTATATTTGTTTCTAATAAAAGTAAACAAGAGTGTATAGATCTATCTACAGTTTAATACTAATTACTTGTAAATATTGTTTTACTTTTTGTTTTTATAGTGTTGATAATGGAGGAGAGATCAGGATTACAACAGGACTGCAGAAATGTAAGACACATTCACCAGGGCTTAAAAAGGAGAAGGGTGGGGGAATAAATAAGTTAACTCCAAGCAGAATATTACATTCCTTCTGAAATATTTTGATTAGAAAAAAAAAACATTTAGTAATTTGCTGTTGAAGTGAAAAGAAGTGAACTTGGATTTTCTTATTGTAGAGATAAACATTATCATGTGCATTATAATGTTCAAAGTGAATGTCATAACAATGTCTGTAAACTCAGAAGATTTTAAAATGAATGGAAATACAGAAGACAGAAGACAATGAATGCAATGATGAAAAGAGGAGGAGCTACCTAAGGTCTATACTGTAAATAAATATGATGTGAAACTTCTGCTGCATCAAGATGTTTGCTAACAATATACTTGAGTAGTTTTAAACTTCTTTTTACCTTTAAGTGAAAGACAAAAAAGAGCTTTACTGTCAGTTAACTGGTGCCTTTATTCATTAATTTTTGATATAAATGTTATAATTTCTCTTCTTGTGTTCAGATGCATGTGATCTCACACTGGATTTAGACACAGCAAACACTTTCCTAACTCTGTCTGAGAAGAACAGGAAGGTGACACATGTGAGAGAAAAGCAGCCATATTTTCATCATCCAAACAGATTTGAGTGTCATCAGGTTCTGTGTGAAGAGAGTCTGTCTGGACGCTGTTATTGGGAGGCTGAATGGAGCGGGAAGGAGGTTTATGTATCAGTGGCATATAAAGGCATCAGAAAGGAAGGATGGAGTAATGACTGTTTGTTTGGACACAATGAAAAGTCCTGGAGTCTGAAATGTTTTAATGATGGTTTCACTGCCCGTCACAATAATAAGTGCACAGAAATATCTGTCCCTTCACATCGCTCTAACAGAGTAGGAGTGTATCTGAACTCTTCAGCTGGCATTCTGTCCTTCTACGTCTCTGACACACACACAATCACACACTTACACACATTCAACACCACATTCACTGAACCCCTCTATGCTGGATTTGGGTTTTATTATTATGATACTTCAGTATCTCTGTGCGAGATTAAACCGCTTCCTGTGAGAAACAACTGAGACACAGCTGAGTGAAAGAAACACATTATCTCTCTCTGTTTCTCTCGTCTTATTTGCAGTTTGTATATAGAAACACACACTGACTTTATAAAGACATTTGAATGTGGCTCAACAGGAGTTTTGTCTTTCCGAGTCTCTGAGCGCCACCTGGAGGAAGTTTTAGTTTCTCGCTCACAGGAAGTAGTTCTTAGCAACTGCTTGATCTGTTACTATGGTAACTGAGGGTCATCAGAGCTCATCTTCTAAAAACACTTCATCACAAAAGTTCATCACATCTTACGCTCCACATTGAAGGCTGACGTTTCTTCCTGATCGCTCATTCTCAACTGTCTGTCTTACAATCACAGTCAAACTGATAAATCTTTTCTCAAGAATCAGTGATGGGAAGTTTATTTTTATTTATTTTTTTTATTTTTTGCTATTTCAAGGTTAAATGAGTGTATGACTTTCACTCAATTTTCTGTCACCACTTATAAAATTCTGTAAATTATTGAAAACTAATATGCTACAAAATTCAGTATTCACAATTAAAAATATATGCATTATGTGACAGCTGAAGTAATATTGATAATATTAGAACATATCTGTGGGAATCTATTCATATTATAAATAAATTAACATAACTTTACTAATGAAAAGTTGACGTTTCATAGAGGTTTATTTGATAAAGACCTGATGTACTGTATGTAAGCTCTATGTTAGAATTTCTGTAAACTGCAAACTAGTTTACAAGCTGACTTTATTCCTGCCTTTGTTAGCTCAAAATGAAACATTTTAGCTTTGATTGAAACATGGATCTCAGCAGAAATACAGATTACTTTCAGCTCTCTCTAACGACTTAATTTTGAATTAACTCCAATTTTGCAGGATGGAAGAACAGGTTGTTTACGCATTCCCAAAATCTATAAGTTCAATCCTCTCACTTCACTCTGCACATATACTTTTTTTGTATATCATGTGATTACTGTTATAAATCCTGCCAAAAGGAATCTTGTCTCCTTCCAGGTCAAGACACACTGCTGTCTTCTTTCCCAGAGGTTGAAACACTGCTTGTAATCACTTCAGCATTCACCTTGACGAACTTCAAGTGGCTGATTTTCTAGCTCTTCTGCCCTTGTTAGAGATCACAAGAAATTAAACCCTGCAACACACAAAGAGGCAAACATCTTAAGAAAAATGTTTTGTCATCAATGCTGAAAATTTTTGCTGCTTAACATTTTTGTGTTAACACTGATATACTACCATTCAAAAGATCGGGATAAGTAAGATTTGTTATTATTATTATTATTATTATTATTATAATATAAATGTTCAATTTTATTCAGCAAGGATGTATTAAATAGTTTAAGAGTGACAATAAACACATATATTACTTAGCATTACTGACACACTGTTTTCCTAATTAATGTAGTTCAGTTGCTTTGATACAATATTTTTTGTTTAAACATTATTTTTATTTTATATTTTAAATTCTAATTATACAATTCATAGTGTTTTATGCATTTTTACATTTATTCCAAAATAATAACCAAAGGAACAATTTCAACAATATTTTAAAAACACTTTACAATAAGGTCTAATTAGTTAACATTATTTAACTATTTTATTTAACATGAACTAAGAAAGAACAATACTTCTACAGGATTTATTAATAGCAGTATTTTCGTAGCGATATGCTATTAACTTGTCTGCTGTACCGGATTCGAACCCGCGTCGATCGCGTCAAAAATGACACCGAAAGGCGCCTTACCATCTACATTAATATCATTTTTACTGTCGTTAATATAATTTTTCAAAACCTAATATACAGAAATATTAAATACCGCTTTCCCGCAGGATCGATAAGACGATCACCTGCGCTTTCTCTCTCTCTCTCTCCAACAGCGAGCTCACGTCAGTCACACACACCACAGTCTACATAGCCACGCCTCCCGTCAATCACTCAGCACGTCACTCGAGACGAAGACAGGTGAATGATGAGATCAGTGGCGCGCCCTTGGCCTGAATTATTAAAGTAAAAAGCTTCCGTCGTCGACATGCATTTGTGTCTGTATTTGGATTAGATGTGAACATGTTCAGAAATTAAGAAAACCTCTTCAGCTGAGCAGGTGATTTACATCGTTCTTCTCTCGTACAGGTAATAATGTAAACCAGTTGAATTGGTTCATTCCAAAAGTGAAACCATTTCAAAAGACTCCATTTTGTGAAGAACATGAACGACACCTGGAAAGAAAAGTTGTTTGTTGAATAATTTAAATACGTTTAAAAACAAATGTTTAATACTGCTGCATAGAGACAGAAAAGGGTTTGTGAACTGAATGAAATTTGTGTTTGATGTTCTTCATTGTTAAGGACAGAGGTAGGTTCGAAAAATATTTCTGGTTTCATTTTCTCATGCGTAGGCAGGCCCGTAGCCAGGTATGAGGTCACCTTGGTCCGGACCTCAGTAAATTTTTCATGTTCAAAAAAAAAAGTTGTTCTTTGAATGACTAATTTGCTGTTAAACTCATCAAATGGAATGTCTGCATGTATAATTCAGTTTAATTCAGAATGTTTCATTCAGAATGCCGAAGTGAACGAGTCTTCGCAGAGTTGTGAGCGAGAGCGCGCATGCAGCCTCCGTATTGCCAGATCCAGCTAAAGGCGTCTTTTGACTTGTGTTTTGCACTTACTTACAATTTAGAAAGTTAATAAAGTAGGAAGTTGCGGTTTAGGGTCAACGATAACTTTATCTAATCTAATCTTCAAAAGATGTTAAATAAATTCATTTTATTTTATTTATGTATAGGATTTTGTTTTCTTTAATAGCAGCAACATTGCATCGCCGGCATTTAGTCTGACAGTAACCAAAAAAGTCCCTGGACAGGTTATTGCAAATAGCCTATGACACTCGGTAAGGGAGGAAATATTACATCTCAGGAGCGTTATCAACGCTGTCAAAGGCTGTAGCATTTAACACTATTACAGAGATCTGTAGAACAAGTAGGGTACAGAATGAAATGAAATAAAATACGCAAACTAACCATTAAGAAATCTATGCTAAGTCATCCAGTATAGTAGTTAAACTTTCACGAATCATGCTATAACATTCATAGGAGCACTAGACAACCTTAACAGTTACATAATGGTTATAAATAAAAACAATAACAGCAATATGTTTGGTTGCATGAATAATAAATAACTGATAAAATTATCCACCCCATAAATATAGGAAAGTATTAACAAACTTTGATGCCACAAATAGGGTATGATTTAAAAATGACTATCCCTCCAAAACAGAGACAACATCTTTCACAAAAAGTGATATACCGGTATCAAATTTTCCTGTTGCGATTAATTGCTCAAGCTTTTATCACGGTATACGGTATTATCACGGTATTGTAATTTTGTTTTAAAAGAGTTGTCATAATACAGTATAACAGGTAAATAACTTTTTTTATAACAAAAATAATTGAAAATTTAATAAAAATAATCTTTAACACAGATTAAAGAATTAAAAACACCCATAGGTATCACTTTACAATAAGACCTCATTAGTTAACCTTAGTTAAGGAAGTTATTAATCTTTGTTAAAAAAAAAAATACAACTCTTAGTTCATGTTAGCTCACTGTATAACAGTTGCAACTTTTGATTTTAACAATGTGTTATTAAATATTGGAATACCTAAGATGAATTAATGTTCAGAAGAATTTTTCATTGGCAGTTTATGTTAAGTAATGTTAACTAATGAAGCCCTAATGTAAAGTGTGAACGAACAATAAAGAATCAATGTTGTAGTCCAGATTAAAATGAAAAAAAAAAAAAAAAAAAAAAACAGTTAGAAAATAAATAGCCTAGTAAGTATACAAATTTAACTATTTGGCTGTGATGAACACCATAGCAAATCCAAAAATTTGAATGGCTATTGAAATACATTTTAGAAAGTAGCTTAGCTGCATTATTTATGGGGTTTCCAGAGTAAAGGCTATTTTTTTTCTGCAGTTTAGCGCCATCTGCTGTCAGAGAGTGAATGTGCTTTCTAGTGTTGTCAAAAGACCCGGTACTTCGGTACCAAGTCGGTACTAAAAAATTAAAATGTGACGGTACCAGGTTTCTGTAAGTACCGGTGGTACCGAGGACCCGGTCAACCCGGTTCTTGATGCAGCAAGCGCTTTTATTTCCACAAAGCAGAAAATGCGGACAGAATCTCAAAATTCAGTCGTTAAAATGAAACTTACATTTTAATATGGACAGTCACGGAATTTGTTAACGTTAACATTATTTAATCAAATCAAATCTCCATATGGACCAGTATCTGTAAATGTTAAGCCGCAGAAGTTGGTTGAAATCTGAATCCTGCATGTTCTGCGCGTCTCTGTGTGAATGATCGAATGGCAGAGACGTGCGGTTTTGTTTTCTACATAGACATAGTAAAGAAATAAATCACACAATATTTCGGCCATGTTTCAATTTTAATAGCAAATCCCCTTTATTTATAAAAAAAAATTTAATGTTTAAATTTCATTAATTAAAAGACAAATTAAATTTGGGTAAAACTTGTTTACTGTTCTTCATAATTGTATTACTTGTAGAAAAACTTTAAACATAATTGCAAATAAGTATAAAGAATGGCATTGGTTTTATTTTAATGTGATAAAAAGTGTTTTTTCTTTTTTTAGTTAGCATTTTTTTGTGTTTTGCTTTGGTTCCGAAATTGGTACCGAGAACCGTGGATTTTCACTGGTATCGGTACCGAATACTGAAGTTTTGGTACCGTGACAACACTAGTGCTTTCATTCAGTGCGTCTCTCACGTGTTTCCCCATGTGATTCTCTTGCGTGCTTGTTTACATCAGAGCACACACACATCTTTTAGGCAGCATACAGCGGTGTTGTGCATTTTGACCAGTTGATGGGAATAATATTCTTAAAATGTATTCCAAATTCTGAATAATTTGCAATATATAATTATTCACGTTATTTAGAAGTGCCCAAGATAACAATATTGTGCATATCAATTACCGTGATATATCGCATTACCGAATACCGGCACATGTTTATTCACAAACATCCGCATTTCTGTCCCTTTTAAAGTGTTAATAGTGGATATTATTAATTTTTTTTTTTTTATTGGGGTTGTTAAAGCAAAATTCTATAATAAGGGTGCTATTATAGAAAGGCAGTGCAAATAGCAGCATTTTTTGTGATATGGTATTTACACTAAGAGCAAATAGCTTCAGATTCTTTTTACAGTATGTAAAACTTATTGCAAATAGAGGCAATTATCTGCACCTCAGTATTGTAGTACATTGTAAAACAGTATGCAATATTAACTCATTGAGTGTAAATTTTTAATTTTATTTCAAATTAATAAAAGAATGCCACCCCGTTGGGACAAAAAAGCCCTCCATACACCTATCCTAACCCTACCCGATACTTTGTTTTCAACTTTTTTATTATATTCTTCATTTTCATTTAAAATAAATGCTTTTCTGATGTGATTTTGAAATTTGAAAAGGAAGAAAAAAGTTCCCCAAAAGGTGGATCTGAACCCAGGTTGATCACAGCAAAATGAACACAGCACACATTTTACCATCTGCACCATTAGAACTGATAATTGTGAGCTGTCTTTTGTAGTGTTGACTAGAGGAATCACACATTGGTGGCTGAGTTAGTGTAAATAGCTTCAGCCAACAAGGCAGGCGATTGACACTTAGTGTAAATAGACACTCCGTTATAAAAAAAACCCTGGACCTCACTAATTTTCAAAGCCTGGCTATGGCCATGTGCGTAGGTAAATCAGTCTGAATTTGAAAGTGTAAATATTATGTCTGTCCTATTGTAAAGAAAGGGGCAATTTACAAATCACCGACAGACACTTAATCTGGATTTGTCTGACCAGTGTTATGTCTGGTAGCACAGTAATTATTGTAAAGAGTGATTTCCCAGGGATGAAATGAGCCCATTAGGGTTTCAGCAGCTCTTTTGACTGTAAATATCAGCTGCTCACAGAATCAAGGTTGTATTGAGGATGAATCAGGAAGTTTGAAGGGTCGCAGTCCTGGCAGACATAAATGATTCAGACAGATTGATTCTTTAATTAGTTTCTGAATCTTTTGAACTGGGCATTGAGTTGAACAGGCATTCTCCCAAAGCTCTCTCTCTCTGTGTGTGTGTGTGTGTATGTTTGTGAATCTAGTTTGTTTTACAATATATTTTAATATTGTGTGGCATGAGAATTCATAAAGATGTTTCTTTTTTAGAATTCCTCTTGTATGCCTAAAATTAATACATTTGTATATATTTATTGTCTGTGTTTAGCTCTGCCTGTAAAATGAGTCTCTATGGGAAGATAAAGAAGGAGGAGGATGTTCAGAAACATAAAGCAGCATCTCCAGAACCCAGCTGTGTGTCTATGAAGAGTGACAGGTCTATGGTGAAACCCCTTGATTTCAGTGATGGAGCAGTGACCTCTGACCCTGAGTGAGTATAAATGTAATAAACAAGGATGTTGTACCAGGAAAACATCCTGCTTGGTAAAGCATTTGCCCCATTATATGTCCTATTTATATCATCTACCCCTCAGGTGTTTGCATTGTGTCATTCAACTAGAATATGTAAGAAACAGTATCAGTCATAGAAACGCAAGGATGTTTCACTAACGTGGTTCAGGTAATAGGATTGCCAAATTACTGACAAACACAATCAGCATGAAGGGATAAATCAGTGTATTGCTCGACCCTGCTACATCAATGACTAAATAGCAAAATATGTGAAACAGTAATTCTAGAATGAGACCATAATATTGAAGTGGACAGTACTTCAATGTTAATATTCATTCAAAACTAGTTTGCACATATAAATAAAAGTGTTGACTTAAGATTACAGTTAAAAGGTTACAAAAACAGATAGATAAAATGATAAAACATGTACAGTTAATTGTACCCAGAATGTACAAAGCAATAAAGAAAGAGTGAGACGGAGCAGAAGAAAGAAAGCTTTAGATGCCTCTAAGGACTTGAGTCTAGCCGAAGGCCAATAAACTTTGTCCAGGAAGACAGAGAGAAAAGAGAGCTAGAATTAAAATGGCAGAACATCAGTTATATTCCAAGACTTCCTGCCTGAACTGATACTTCTGTATGAATATGGTGTACTTTCATATGAGAGTTTAATAGTTTAGTGTGCAGCCCAGCTGCTTTATTTATGGGGTTTCCAGAGTAAATGCTGTTTTTTTCTGCAGTTTAAAGCCATCTGTTGTCAGAGAGTGAATGTGCTTTCATTCAGCGAGTCTCTCAAGGTTTCCCCTTCTCATGCATTCTTGTTTACATCAGAGCACACACACATCTTTTAGGCAGCATACAGCGGTGTTGTGCATTTTTATGAGTTGATGGAAATTATATTCTTAAAATGCATTCCAAATTCTGAATAATTTGTAATATATAATTATTCACGTTATTTAGAAGTGCCCACGATAACAATATTGTGCATATTAATTACTGTGAAATATCGCATTACCGAATACCGGCACATGTCTATTCACAAAGATCTACATTTCTGTCCCTTTTAAAGTGTTAATAGTGGATATTATTAATTGTATTTATTGGGGTTGTTAAAGCAAAATTCTATAATAAGGGTGCTATTATAGAAAGGCAGCGGCTATTTGCATCTAAGTGCAAATAGCAGCATTTTTTGTGATATGGTATTTACACTAAGAGCAAATAGCTTCAGATTCTATTTACAGTATGTACAATTTTTACAACTTATTGCAAATAGAGGCAATTATCTGCATCTCAGTATTGTAGTTTATTGTAAAACAGTATGCAATATTAACTCATTGAATGTAAATTTTTAGTTTTAATTCAAATTAATAAAAGAATGCCTGCCCGTTGGGACAATAAATCCTCCATACACCTATCCTAACCCTACCCGATACTTTGTTTTCAACTTTTTTTATTATATTCTTAATTTTCATTGAAAATAAATGCTTTTCTTATGTGATTTGAAATTTGAAAAAGAAGAAAAAAGTTCCCCAAAAGGTGGATTTGAAACCAGGTAGATCACGGCAAAATGAACACAGCACACATTTTACCATCTGCACCTCTAGAACTGATAATTGTGAGCTGTCTTTTGTAGTGTTGACTAGAGGAATCACACATTCGTGGGTGAGTTAGTGTAAATCGCTTCAGCCAACAAGGCAGGCGATTGACACTTAGTGTAAATAGACACTCCGTTATAAAAAAAACGCGACCTCGCTCATTTTCAAAGCCTGGCTATGGCCATGTGCGTAGGTAAATCAGTCTGAATTTGAAAGTGTAAATATTATGTCTGTCCTATTGTAAAGTAAGGGCCAATTTACAATTCACCGACAGACACTTAATCTGGATTTGTCTGACCAGTGTTATGTCTGGTAGCACAGTAATTATTGTAAAGAGTGATTTCCCAGGGATGAAATGAGCCCATTAGGGTTTCAGCAGCTCTTTTGACTGTAAATATCAGCTGCTCACAGAATCAAGGTTGTATTGAGGATGAATCAGGAAGTTTGACGGGTCGCAGTCCTGGCAGTCATAAATGATTCAGACAGATTGATTCTTTAATTAGTTTCTGAATCTTTTGAACTGGGCATTGAGTTGAACGGGCATTCTCCCAAAGCTCTCTCTCTCTCTCTCTGTGTGTGTTTGTGTGTGTTTGTGAATCTAGTTTGTTTTACAATATATTTTAATATTGTGTGGCATGAGAATTCATAAAGATGTTTCTTTTTTTTAAGAATTCCTCTTGTATGCCTAAAATTAATACATTTGTATATGTTTATTGTCTGTGTTTAGCTCTGCCTGTAAAATGAGTCTCTATGGGAAGAGAAAGAAGGAGGAGGATGTTCAGAAACATAAAGCAGCATCTCCAGAACCCAGCTGTGTGTCCATGAAGAGTGACAGGTCTATGGTGAAACCCCTTGATTTCAGTGATGGAGCAGTGACCTCTGACCCTGAGTGAGTATAAATGTAATAAACAAGGATGTTGTACCAGGAAAACATCCTGCTTGGTAAAGCATTTGCCCCATTATATGTCCTATTTATATCATCTACCCCGCAGGTGTTTGCATTGTGTCATTCAACTAGATTATGTAAGAAACAGTATCAGTCATAGAAATGCAAGGATGTTTCACTAACGTGGTTCAGGTAATAGGATTGCCAAATTACTGACAAACACAATCAGCATGAAGGGATAAATCAGTGTATTGCTCGACCCTGCTACATCAATGACTAAATAGCAAAATATGTGTCACAGTAATTCTAGAATGAGACCATAATATTGAAATGGACAGTACTTCAATGTTAATATTCATTTAAAACTAGTTTGCACATATAAATAAAAGTGTTGACTTAAGATTACAGTTAAAATGGTTACAAAAACAGATAGATAAAATGATAAAACATGTACAGTTAATTGTACCCAGAATGTACAAAGCAATAAAGAAAGAGTGAGACGGAGCAGAAGAAAGAAAGCTTTAGATGCCTCTAAGGACTTGAGTCTAGCCGAAGGCCAATAAACTTTGTCCAGGAAGACAGAGAGAAAAGAGAGCTAGAATTAAAATGGCAGAACATCAGTTATATTCCAAGACTGCCTGCCTGAACTGATACTTCTGTATGAATATGGTGTACTTTCATATGAGAGTTTAATAGTTTAGTGTGCAGGAACATTTCAATTATTTTCTCAATTTTAATAAATTGTTACAGATTTTTTCTGTTCATCTCTCTGTTTCTACAGAGTGAAGCGAGATGATGTGATCAGATCAGAGACGTCCTGTCTGACCTGCACTGACTCCAACTCTAAGACCCTCATCGTGCAGAAAGTCAAAGACCAGCACAAAACCAGCATGAAACACAAGTATGAGAGATTATTTGAAGGAAGCAAACTAGAAGAGAATGAAACCTTCCTGAACAGGATCTACACAGAGCTCTACATCTTAGAGGGAGAGAGTGAAGGATTGAATGAAGAACATGAAGTTTTACAGATGGAGAAAACACCCAGAACACTAGACACTCCGATTTACTGCAATGACATCTTTAAACCCTTACATCAACCAGGACATGAAGAGAAATACAAAATCAAGACTGTTCTTACTAAAGGCATTGCTGGAATTGGAAAAACCATCTCTGTGCAGAAGTTCATTCTTGACTGGGCAGAGGGAGAAGCCAATCAGGATGTAGATTTCATGTTTGTGCTTCCATTTCGAGAGCTGAACTTGATTAAAGATCAACTGTACAGTCTTCACAGACTTCTGCTGGACTTTCATCCTGAACTTCAAGATCTGGACTCAAAGATTTATGAGGAGTGTAAAGTTGTGTTCATCTTTGATGGTCTGGATGAAAGCAGAATCACACTGATGTTTTCAGACGCTCAGAAAGTTTGTGATGTGAATGAGTCTTCATCAGTGGGTGTGTTGATGTCAAACCTCATCAGAGGAGAGCTGCTTCCCTCTGCTCTCATCTGGATCACCTCCAGACCAGCAGCAGTCAATCAGATCCCCTCAGAATACATCAACCGTGTGACAGAAATTCAGGGATTCAATGAGTCTCAGAAGGAGGAATATTTTAGGAAGAGGATCAGTGATGAGCATCAAGCCAGCAGAATCATCTCACACATTAGAAGATCAAGAAGCCTCAACATCATGTGTCACATCCCCGTCTTCTGCTGGATCTCAGCCACTGTGCTTCAAAACCTCCTGAAACAAGATGACAGTGCAGAAATCCCCCAAACTCTGACTGAAATGTACATCCACTTCCTGCTGACTCAGATCAACTTGAAGAGTCAGAAGTATGATGAGAAAGATCCAAAGAAACTCCTGAAATCCAACAAGGATATGATTATGAAACTTGCTGAACTGGCTTTCAAACAGCTTATGAAGGGCAATGTGATGTTCTACGAGGAGGACCTGATTGAGAGCGGGATAGATGTCACTGACGCCTCAGTGTATTCTGGGATTTGCACTGAGATCTTTAAGGAGGAATCTGTGATCCATCAGAGGAAAGTCTACTGCTTCATTCATCTGAGCTTTCAGGATTTTCTAGCTGCTTTATATCTATTTTACTTCCACATAGTCAAGAATGAGGAATCATTGACCTTGTCTCTATATGAAGGATTTCAGGGGAACATTTGTAGAAGCTTTCTGTATGAGCGAACAGTTGATGAATCCCTACAGAGTCCAAAAGGACACCTGAATCTTTTCCTGCGGTTCCTGCTGGGCGTCTCACTGAAGTCCAATCAGAGACTCTTACAGGATCTGCTGACACACACAGTGAACAGCTCAGAGATCATCAAGCGAATCATTCATTACATTAAAGACAAACTCAAAGCTGATGATGGTCTCTCAGCTGACAGATGCATCAATCTGTTCCTCTGCCTGCTGGAAATGAAGGATCAGACTCTGTACAGAGAGATTCAGGAGTTTGTAAAATCAAAAACTCACTCAGTCAATCAACTCTCTCCATCTCAATGCTCAACAATCGCCTACATGCTTCAGATATCAGAGGAGGTGCTGGATGAGTTTGATCTGAAGAAATACAACACATCAGATGAGGGTAGAAATAGACTGATACCAGCTGTGGTGAACTGTAGAAAAGCTCTGTGAGTATTAATTTATGTGATTGGAGATGGAAATGAATGTGTCTGAATGTGACACTGTTTTCTTTAACATGACAACAATCTGAATGGAAATCAGAAATTGTTTGGAGTGCACAAAACTCTTTTAAAAGCAACATAAATCTGGGAAAGTTTCTGGGAACACTGGGAAGTTTCTGGAGTAATAGTACATTCTTCTTCTGTTATTTATCTGTCCTACTTCCTCATAACTTCACTGAGACTCTGATGCGCTATGTTAGCAAAAAAGTAAATAATTTGTTCAGTTAGAGATAAAACATATTTCATCATGTGTTATAGACTCGCTGACTTTAATCTCAGAGCTACATGAACCCATATGTTATTCTGATGTATCAACAAAGTTTAATAGTAGCTGACTAACAGCACTGCAGCCATAATGTCAAAACAACTCTGTTTGGCTATATTTCTAGTCAACATTTAGAGTTCACCTTCTGATTAACAACAGAATATTAGTCACAGAAAAAAATATTATAACCACCATTTATGGATATTTCATCATGTGTTTCAGAATTGCTTGCTGTAATCTCACTGATCAGTGCTGTAAAAGTTTGTCTTCATCTCTAAAATCATCAAACTCACTGAGAGAGCTGGACCTGAGTCACAATAACCTACAAGATTCAGGAGTGAAGCTTCTCTCTGATGGAATGAAGATTTCACACTGTCAACTCAACATACTAAGGTAGAAAAAGAGATTAAGGTTCACTTGGTTATACAATTATAGATGTCCTCTTTTCTGGTCCTGATCTCCTAGGTGTATGTAATATATCAGAAGATCTCATTGTGTCTGAAAGGGTTTATATTTGCTCCATATGTTTTATATAAACTTTTATATTAAAAAGTACCAATTTTTGTGAATTATTTTTTCATTAATTTAAATATTTACATATTGAGAAAATTGGCATTTATGCTGTATTATATATGGGTTTTATATGTACTGCCTACTGTACATCAGATTATGTTGTAGATGCAGTGGTCTATTTATTATATTTAATCAGTATGCATGTTCTCAGGAAATGTAACCCCAACTTCAGCATTGTTATTGTCAGTCGAGCTACATACTCAAACTCATATATCATGATGATGTAACAATAAAGTCAATAGTATCTGACTAATTTTCTATTATTTATAGGAATTGTTCATTGGTCACTTCTAATGAAACTAGAGCATCAGTCATGGGATCAACACTGCCTGCAAAACAGAAAATATTTAAACCCACCATCTCCTCTTTATTATTGAATGATATTTTATCTCGTGTTTTAGACTTGCTGGCTGTAATCTCACTGATCAGTGCTGTGAAAGTCTGTCTTCATGTCTACAATTATCAAACTCACTGAGAGAGCTGGACCTGAGTCACAATAACCTGCAGGATTCAGGAGTGAAGCTTCTCTCTGATGGAATGAAGATTTCACACTGTCAACTCAACATACTAAGGTAGAAAAAGAGATTAAGGTTTACTTGGTTATACAATTATAGATGTCCTCTTTTCTGGTCCTGATCTCCTAGGTGTATGTAATATATCAGAAGATCTCATTGTGTCTGAAAGGGTTTATAGTTGCTCCATATGTTTTATATAAACTTTTATATTAAAAAGTACCAATTTTTGTGAATTATTTTTTCATTCATTTAAATATTTACATATTGAGAAAATTGGGATTTATGCTGTATTATATATGGGTTGTATACGTACTGCCTACTGTACATCAGATTATGTTGTAGATGCAGTGGTCTATTTATTATATTTTATCAGTATGCGTGTTCTCAGGAAATGTAACCCCAACTTCAGCATTGTTATTGTCAGTCGAGCTACATACTCAAACTCATATATCATGCTGATGTAACAATAAAGTCAATAGTATCTGACTAATTTTCTATTATTTATAGGAATTGTTCATTGGTCACTTCTAATGAAACTAGAGCATCAGTCATGGGATCAACACTGTCTGCAAAACAGAAAATATTTAAACCCACCATCTCCTCTTTATTATTGAATGATATTTTATCTTGTGTTTTAGACTTGCTGGCTGTAATCTCACTGATCAGTGCTGTGAAAGTCTGTCTTCATGTCTACAATTATCAAACTCACTGAAAGAGATGGACCTGAGTCACAATAACCTGCAGGATTCAGGAGTAAAGCTGCTCTCTGATGGACTGAAGAGTTCACACTGTCAACTCAACGTATTGAGGTAGAAAAACACATTAAGGTCCATTGGTTATTAAATAAAATATGTCTTGTTTTTGGTCCTGATCTCCTGGGTGTTTGTAATCTATCAGAAGACCCCAGTGTGTCTGAAGACTTTGCACTTGTATTTGCTCTAGCCTGTTATTATAAAGATATTTTTGAAAAGTATGTGTGATTTTTATTCACTGATTTATATGTGAAAGTTGTAAGCAGTTGCGTGTCTTCCCACCATGCAGTGCAGCAAAGCATGCAATTTCTCCCGAGTATTTCTCGTTATTCTCTGTATTTATTCATTCAAAATACAAATTAAACTGAATTGACATTCATTGTAGTTTTATCAATGAATGTTCCTGTCATTGATTGTGTGTGTGTGTGTGTGTGTGTGTAGATTATCTGGCTGTATGGTGACAGAGGAAGGCTGTTGTTTTTTGGCTTCAGCTCTGAGTTTAAACCCCTCACACCTGAGAGAGCTGGATCTGAGCTACAATCACCCAGGACAATCATTAGTCAAGCTGCTTTCTGATCCAAAATACAGACTCGACAAACTCAAGTATGTTAAACTAACAGGCATCCTTTCATGTGTGTTTGTACATGTGTACAATATAAAATCACTGAAAACTGTATATCTGCATACAGCACATATACACATACAGAGACATTCCACTACAGACATTTTATTTTTTGCAATTTTAATTATATTTGTTTCTAATAAAAGTAAACAAGAGTGTATAGATCTATCCACAGTTTAATACTAATTATTTGTAAATATTGTTTTACTTTTTGTTTTTATAGTGTGGATAATGGAGGAGAGATCAGGATTACAACAGGACTGCAGAAATGTAAGATACACACACCAGGGCTTAAAAAGGAGAAGGGTGGGGGAGTAAATAAGTTAACTCCAAGCAGAATATTACATTCCTTCTGAAATATTTTGATTAGAAAAAAAAAAACATTTAGTAATTTGCTGTTGAAGTGAAATGAAGTGAACTTGGATTTTCTTATTGTAGAGATAAACATTATCATGTGCATTATAATGTTCAAAGTGAATGTCATAACAATGTCTGTAAACTCAGAAGATTTTAAAAAGAATGGAAATACAGAAGACAGAAGACAATAAATGCAATGATGGAAAGAGGAGGAGCTGCCTAAGGTCTATAAATAAACATGATGTGAAACTTCTGCTACATCAAGATGTTTGCTAACAATATACTTGTGTAGTTTTAAACTTCTTTTTGCCTTTAAGTGAAAGACAAAAAAAGCCTTTTTTCATTACTTTTTGATATAAATGTTATAATTTCTCTTCTTGTGTTCAGATGCATGTGATCTCACACTGGATTTAAACACAGCAAACACTTTCCTAACTTTGTCTGAGAAGAACAGGAAGGTGACACATGTGAGAGAGAAGAAGTTGTATAATAAACACCTAAACAGATTTGAGTGTCATCAGGTTCTGTGTGAAGAGAGTCTGTCTGGACGCTGTTATTGGGAGGCTGAATGGAGTGGGAAGGAGGTTTATGTATCAGTGGCATATAAAGGAATTAAAAGAGAAGGATGGAGTAATGACTGTTTGTTTGGACACAATGAAAAGTCCTGGAGTCTGAAATGTTTTAATGATGGTTTCACTGCCCGTCACAATAATAAGTGCACAGAAATATCTGTCCCTTCACATCGTTCTAACAGAGTAGGAGTGTATCTGAACTCGTCAGCTGGCATTCTGTCCTTCTACAACGTCTCTGACACACACACACTCACACACTTACACACATTCAACACCACATTCACTGAACCCCTCCATGCTGGATTTGGGTTTTATTATTATGATACTTCAGTATCTCTGTGCGAGATTAAACCGCTTCCTGTGAGAAACAACTGAGTCACAGCTGAGTGAAAGAAACACATTATCTCTCTCTGTTTCTCTCTTGTCTTATATATAGAATTGTCTTGTATATAGAAACACACACTGACTTTATAAAGACATTTGAATGTGGTTCAACAGGAGTTTTGTCTTTCCGAGTCTCTAAGTGCCACCTGGAGGAAGTTTTAGTTTCTCGCTGACAGGAAGTAGTTCTTAGCAACTGCTTGATCTGTTACTATGGTAACTGAGGGTCATCAGAGCTCATCTAAAAACACTTCATCACAAAGGTTAAAGGCCGTGGAGCTCATCTTACGCTCCATGCTGAAGGCCTAGAATATCTTAACATATAAATATTGCAATTTTCAATAATTGTATATTAATAATTCAACAATTATTGTAATCAATAATCAGTAAAAATATATTTTCATGTCTATCACTCAATATCACTGTTATCACTCAAAAACACTGTTAGATAAAAAAGTTAAATGTATAGAGCATTTAAAATTCAGTTTTACTTTTAAAATAAACACTAATGCAAGATGAAGTTGTGGGTAATTTTTTCTCTTTTCTCAAGAATCAGTGATCAGTGAAGAATCACGTTTTGATATTTCAAGGTCAAATAAGTGTGAAATTCACTACATTTTCTTTCACCGCTTATAAACATCTGTAAATTATTGAACAGTAATATGCTATAAAATTCAGTATTCACAATTTAAAATATATTCATTATGTGACAGCTGAAGTAATATTGATAATATTAGAAAATATCTGTGGTAATCTATTCAGATTATAAATAAATTAACACAGAACTTTATTAATGAAAAGTTGACATTTCAAAGAGGTTTATTTGATAACGACCTGATGTACTGTATACAAGCTCTGTGTTAGAATTTCTGTAAACTGCAGCAAACAAGTTAACAAGCTGACTTTATTCTTGCCTTTGATAGATGTTCAAAATGTAACATTTTAGCTTTGATTGAAACATGGATCTCAGAAATACAGCAGCTCCTTTCATCTCTCTCTACTGACTTAATTTTGACTTAATTCCAATTGTGCAGTATGGAAGAACAGGTGTCTTACTCATTCCCAAAATCTATATATTCACTCCTCTCACTTCTCGCTGCACTTATACTTTTTTGAATATTATGCCATTACTGTTACTGATCCCACAAAAGTTTTAAACTTTGATATGCATTATTAATAATAATTAGGGTATTTTATAGTAAATAATATGATTTATTTTCACACACACACACAGATATATATATATATAATACAAGTTATTTTAAATCAAATTTCACATGGTTTCTGTCTGTATTTTTCATTACATGTTTGCGCCAGTGGGTGGAGACAATTAACTACTTTGTCATAAAGTAAATCGTCGAGACAAAGGTAAATTTGAACAAACATTTCTGGATTAATTTACATGAACAAATCAATCAGCGTGAATCTGCATGCGTAAATACTTTCATTTCTGCCCTACTTAAATTTAAGAGTATTTTCAGATTATAAAATGGTCTCTACTGAGAGGTTTTCTTATTCATATTGATTTTCTTCTGAATTCTGATGTATTTATTTGGGAGTATCTGTACTTTACTTGAGTTTTAATATTTCAGCCAACTTTTATTTTTACTTCTACATTTCCCCTAAGTATATTCATTACTTAACTACAAAATAGTCAGAACACCACAGACTGCAGGAAAGCAGAATTAGTAATCTGACATTTGCAAGTCAGACTCATAAAAACAACTTTGCTCACGTGCAAACAACAAACCGCGGATGATTTCCCCAAGAAGGGGACAGGAATTTTTGAGGTGGCGACATCTGACATACGTGTAGCCTATATCACACTGAATCTAATCACAGTCATCAGAATCAACTACTACTCCTGCTATATCACAAAATCACACACAGGGTGCACGCACATTAATTAAAACTCAAAATTTCAAGCATTCTAAGTTGTAGACTGCAATTATTCTTCTCTATGCTTTCTATATTTATATAATTTAGTTATCGATCAGTATCTCACAAAGGTGTGTTTTTTTTTTTTTTTTTTTTTTGCAGATGTATGAATACATTTAATAATCATTTTGTTTATATGAGTTCAGTAAAGCAATAAGTGACTTATATTTTAGACATAATATTGCTTGTTTTTGCTCAATTGTGCCAACAAATGCATCTCTGAGAATTTGGATGGTGTTTACTTATTGAATGAATAAGCTGAATAAATGATTCAGTGATTCACTCATTAATACAGTCAAATGATTTATTTCTGAATGAATCAGCAGTTTAATGAATCGGTTGAATCTCAGCGACTCACTCATTAACATTAACTTGCTGTCACTTACGGTTTTAATTAGATAATAGATACATAATTATGTATCATAAAACATAAATATGTATACAAAAACTGTATAAATACCTTTTTTAAAACAGATTAAGGTTAATACATACTATTTCAGATGCAGATTCTAGAAATGTTTTATGTTGGAATGAAAGACACTAAGTAAGGGATGAAGTGATCCTTATTATTACCCAAAAATACAAAATTGAAGAAATAATAGTGTGAGTAGTGTGAGTAGTGAATATATATATAGTTCTTTTCCATTTTGCATTTACTTGTAATTTTACTTTCACTACTTAAAGCGATAGTTCACCCAAAAATCAAAATTATGTCATTAATAACTCACCCTCATGTCGTTCCAAACCTGTAAGATCTCAGTTTTTCTTCAGAACACAGTTTAAGATATTTTAGATTTAGTCCGAGAGCTTTCTGTCCCTCCATTGAATCTGTGTGTACGGTACTGTCCATGTCCAGAAAGGTAAGAAAAACATCATCAAAGTAGTCCATGTGACATTAGAGGGTCCGTTAGAATTTGTTGAAGGATTGAAAATACATTTTGGTCCAAAAATAGCAAAAAATATGACTTTATTCAGCATTGTCTTCTCTTCTGTGTCTGTTATGAGAGAGCTCAAAACAAAGCAGTTTGTGATATCCGGTTCAGAACGAATCATTCGATGTAACCGGATTCTTCTTGAACCAGTTCACCAAATCGAACTGAATCGTTTTAAACGGTTCACGTCTCTAATACGCATTAATCCACAAATGAGCTGTTAGCTTTTTTAATGTGGCTGACACTCCCTCTGAGTTCAAACAAACCAATATCCCGGAGTAATTCATTTACTCAAACAGTACACTGACTGAACTGCTGTGAAGAGAGAACTGAAGATGAACACACCACTGGCAGAAATTGAACTTTTGACTGTTTTTTCATCCAAAGCTTTTTTTACATGCTGTAATATTGTTTGGCAGAGATTCCATTACTTCTATTGTGCATCTAAAGAAGTAAATTTAGTTGCATATTTGTGTATTTTTCTACAGCAATGCCTGTAAAAAAGAATCTCTATGAGAAGAGAGAGGAGGATGTTCACACACATCAAGCAGCATCTTCAGAATCCAGCTGTGTTTCTATAAAGAGTGACAGATCCATGGGAATCCCTCCTCTTCTATGCGATGGGGCAGAGTGAGTATAAACATTTAACTGATGAGGTTAAACATTATCAGGTTTTTTTCAAAATATTTCAGAAAAGCCAGAAAATGCTATACTTGTTCCATATTTTTATAATTGTACTGTCATGAACTTTATCATTTAACATTTGAAGATTTGTAGAGTATTTATCTAAAATAAATTTGTGATTTATCCAACATTTAATCATCTGGAGTTAGCTGGTAATCTCCTCTGACATTACATATTAATGTAAATGTGGTCAATATTAGGGATGTAACGAGACCCGTGTTCGAAGCCAACTCAGAGCAAGGATGAGATGTGGCGGTGAGGACCCTAGAGAGAGGGGATACCCTTACGAAAGGAAAATATATTTAACAATATATTTCTTAAAATATATTGTGATATATTGCAATATATTATTTTCCCTTTTTAATTTCTTATATTTTATATATTTGAATACATTTAATAATATATTGATGATACATATATTATATAATATATTGCAAAATATACAAATGATTGCCGCTTTCAATATATTGCAATATATTGGAAAAAATAAATATATATAAGAATATATTCCTAATATATTACATGATATTTTCCAATATACTGCAATATATTTTTGTTTCATAAGGGTACATACAAACATTGTCACAATTACTTATTCAATGATTATAGCATGATATCATTTTGCTCAGATTCTAAGGTGTTGGAGCAGTCAGTGTTTATAGATTGCTTTAGTGCCGTCCTACCTTTTCAGTAGCATTGGTTCTGGAAGCACTTTTTCCATTAATGTATCTCATACAAGATAAATTACAACATTATTTGAAACAAACAAAAAAAAAAGCATAAAGCATAAAAATATTTGAAACCTGATGACCTTTGCTGTGCTTCATATAAGTGGTTCGAGCTGAAGAGCTCATTTGGTAAAAATAAATTTTACACCTTAAATTCCACTGTTAAATATGATTATCTTTAAAATAAGTTGAAATAATGCAGGCTGGTGGCTTCAACAAAAGAATATACTATTGGTTAAGTGCTGGTTATTTGTCATTTTATGTGAGTTTTTACATTTACATTTAATCATTTAGCAGACGCTTTTAAATGAGAACAATAAAACAATAAAAAATACCTTGAATGTGATGCAAGTGGATACTGGTAGCCAGTGTAACCTGATAAGGAGAGGAGTAATGTGAGCATTTTTGGGCTGATTGAAGACAACCCTAACTGCTGCATTCTGGATCAGTTGCAGAGGCTTGATAGTACATGCAGGGAGACCCGCCAGGAGAGCATTACAATAGTCCAGTCTGGAGAGAACAAGAGCTTGGACAAGATGTTGGGTGGCTTGCTCTCACAGGAGGGGTCTAATCTTCCTAATGTTGTATTAGGCTTAACAGATGATCCATCACAACTCTTAAGTTTCTTGCTCTCCTGGAAGGAGTTATGTTTGACGAACCCAGCTGTATAGAGAAGTTGTGATGAAACGATGGGTTAGCTGGAACCAACAGGAGTTCTGTCTTAGTATGGTTGAGCTGAAGGTGATGGTCATTCATCCAGCTAGAAATGTCACTCAGACAGGCTGAAATGTGAGCAGCTACTGTCGGGTCATCTGGTTGGAATGAGAAGTAGAGTTGGGTGTCATCAGCGTAGCAGTGATAACACATGCTTCTGAATGACAGATTCTAATGATGATCATGTAGATGGAGAAGAGAAGTGTTCCAAGTACTGAGCCTTGAGGAACCCCAGTAGCAAGTTGTTTTGACTTAGACTTAAGGATCTATCGGAGAGGTAGGAATTAAACCACAGGAGTGTGGTTCCAGGGATGCCCACCTTTCTGAGGGTGGAAAGGACAATCTGGTGATTAACAGTGTCAAAACCAGCACACAGGTCCAGTAACAAGAGTACTAAGGATTTTGAATCTGCTCTTGCTAGTCGCAGGGCTTCAGTAACCGAGAGCAGAGCAGTCTCAGTTGAGTGGCCACTTTTAAAGCCAGATTGGTTGCTGTCCAGGAGGTTGTTCTGTACAAGGAACATAGAGAGATGGTTGAACACACCTCGCTCAAATGGCTTTGCAATGAATGGTAGAAGTGGTATCGGTCTGGAGTTTTCTAGAAGTGCTGGATTTAGAGATGGTTTCTTAAGCAGTGGGCTTACCCGAGCCTGCTTGAATGCTGAGGGAAATGTTCCAGAGTGAAGAGAGGAGTTAATAATGTGAGTAAGTGAAAGTATGACTGAAGAAGAGATCGCTTGAAGGAGGTGAGTGGGAATCGGATCAAGTGGACAAGTACTAGAATGATTGGACAGGATAAGTTCGGAAACATCCATCTCTGAGAGTGGAGAGAAGGAGGAGAGAGAGTGTGCATTGGTCATTGTACCAGTGCACAGTGTGCAGTTGTCTTTAACCAAACACAGTGTTACATTAGTGAGATTAACATTCACTTAGAAACAGATATTATAAAAGCACATCCAACAGTGATATTTTAATGTTTCTCTTTTTTGATTATTCCTCCTCTACTCTTTCATGGTTTTCTACAGCATGGCCTTTAAAACAAGTATCTGTGAGATGAAAGAGGAGGATTTTCACACAAATAAATCAGCATCTCCAGAACCCAGCTGTGTTTCTGTTAATAGTGAGAGATCAATGGGAATCCCTCCTCTTCTCAGTAATGAAGCAGTGACCTCTGACCCTGAGTGAGTAGAAAAACTGATACACAAGAATGTTAAACCCAGGAACACGTTCTACCTAGTTAAACCATGTTCTGCATTATTTGTCCATTATCCATATTATCTGTCCCTCAGATATCTGCAGGGCATCATAAATGGTAAAGGCGCTGTTTAAACTAATAAGAAATGTAATGATTACTTTAGTTTTTTAAGTCTATACAAAAGATATGTCATTTATAAAGATATGTAGTTGTCAGTGTGAGCTGTAGTGCAGTTGGTCAGCCATAATTCTGCAACTTACAAAACTAAACCCATGGATAAAGCTAAAACAGGTTCTAGTGACTCTAAGATGATGGAATAATGTAGAAAAAAATGAATAATGTTATAATAATTAAATAATGTTCCACAATAATGTACCAGTATAAAGTGCATAATTCAACTACAGCATGGAGAAATGTAAGTTTGAACAGTATACCAGTACTATGGTACTATCATCATGCCCAAACCTCAAAACATTGGGACCTCCCATATTAAGTTTGAAGGGCTTTGTAGAGGTTTGGAATATTTTCAAAATCTACATTTGTTATTAGAGACATTATTTAGATACTAATTATTTAAATATAAAAATTTTGCTTCAAAATTCAGGTTTTTGATTTAAAAAGCATCCATTTAATTTGTTATTAAACTGCTTTGCAAGCAGCTTTCTTCATTCCGGGACTGAACCCCCCAATGTTATTAGGTCCCCGAAATCAATCCTGCAACCCGGCAATGTTCCATCAATTTTTCAGGTCCAGCTTGCAGTGTGAAAGGGTCTTAATTGTCACTTCTTCAGTTTTTATGTTCTTATGCATTTCACAGTTTTCTCTGTTCATCTCAATGTTTTTACAGAGTGAGAAGAGACAATGTGAGCAGGCCAGTGACACCCCACCTGTTTCGCTTTGTCTCCTACTCTCAGAATCTCTTCAGGAAGAACAACAAAAAAACAGCCAAGCACACAAACACACAGGAGACACAAATGGAGCACATTTCTTTCCAACCAGTGCATGATGGACTACAGAGAGTCAAAGACAAGCACAAAACCAGCATGAAGAAGAGGTATGAGAGAATATTAGAGGGAATCAAATTGGAAAGGAATCAAACCCTCCTGAACAGTATCTACACACAGCTCTACATCATAGAAGGAGAGAGTGAAGGAGTGAATGAAGAACATGAGGTTTTACAGATGGAGAAAACACCCAGAACACAAGATACTCCAATCTACTGCAATGACATCTTTAAACGATTACATGAACCAGGATGTGAGGAGAAAGATGAAATCAAGACTGTTCTTACTAAAGGCATTGCTGGAATTGGAAAAACCGTCTCTGTGCAGAAATTCATTCTGGACTGGACTGAGGGAAAAGCCAATCAGGATGTAGATTTCATGTTTGTGCTTCCATTTCGAGAGTTGAACTTGATTAAAGATCATCAGTACAGTCTTCACAGACTTCTGCTGGACTTTCATCCTGAACTTCAAGATCTGGACTTAAAGATTTATGAGGAGTGTAAGGTTTTGTTCATCTTTGATGGTCTGGATGAAAGCAGAATGACACTGATGTTTTCAGATGATGAGAAACTTTGTGATGTGAATGAGTCTTCATCAGTAGGTGTGTTGATGTCAAACCTAATCAGAGGAGAGCTGCTTCCCTCTGCTCTCATCTGGATCACCTCCAGACCAGCAGCAGCCAATCAGATCCCCTCAGAATACATCAACCGTGTGACAGAAATTCAGGGATTCAATGAGCATCAGAAGGAGGAATATTTCAGGAAGAGAATCAGTGATGAGCATCAAGCCAGCAGAATCATCTCACACATCAGAAGATCAAGAAGCCTCCACATCATGTGTCACATCCCCGTATTCTGCTGGATCTCAGCCACTGTGCTTCAAAACCTCCTGAAACAAGATGACAGTGCAGAAATCCCTCAAACTCTGACTGAAATGTACATCCACTTCCTGCTGACTCAGATCAACATGAAGAATCAGAAGTATGATGAGAAAAACCTAAAGAAACTCTTGAGATCCAACAGAGAAGTGATTGTGAAACTTGCTGAACTGTCTTTCAAACAGCTGATGAAGGGCAATGTGATGTTCTATGAGGAGGACCTGATTGAGAGCGGGATAGATGTCACTGCTGCCTCAGTGTATTCTGGGATTTGCACTGAGATCTTTAAGGAGAAATCTGTGATTTATCAGAGGAAAGTCTACTGCTTCATTCATCTGAGCTTTCAGGAGTTTCTAGGTGCTTTCTTCTTGCTTAACTGCCATATCACCAAGAAAAAAGAATCACTGAATTTATTTCTGAATAAAACATGCCAACAGTACAGTCTCTCTCTGAATGATCTACTAAAATCAGCAGTTGATAAAGCTTTACAGAGTGAAAATGGACAACTGGATCTTTTCTTGCGGTTCCTGCTGGGCGTGTCACTGGATTCCAGTCAGAGACTCATAAAGGATCTACTGAGACACACAGTGAACAGCTCAAAGACCATCAAGAGAATCATATATTACATTGAATATACAATCAAGAGTAATATAGGTCTCTCGGCTGACAAATGCATAAATCTGTTACTCTGTCTGCTGGAATTAAAGGATAAAAGTCTGTACAGAGAGATTCAGGAGTTTGTGAAATCAGAGAATCACTCACACAATCAACTCTCTCCGTCTCAATGCTCAACACTTGCCTACATGCTTCAGATATCAGACGAGGTGCTGGATGAGTTTGATCTGAGAAAATACAACACATCGGATGAGGGTAGAAAGAGACTGATACCAGCTGTGGTGAAATGCAGAAAAGCTCTGTGAGTACTCATTTATGTGTTTAAAGATGAAACTGAATGTATGTCTTGTTGAGACACATGAAATCACGACTCTGTTCAGCCATTTCAACTAATATGTAATCAAAATGTATGTTTATATTTTGAAATGTCACATTGTGTTGTAAGTTGTATACTACCTGGAGTAACCGTAAAAGCCAAAATTATTTTTGCGTTTATCTGTCCTACGTCATCTTTATTTCTTGACTGTGATTCTGAAGTCACATGTTTTTGAACATTGAATATGTGTTGCTAAGATAAGCACATTTCATCCTGTGTTGTAGACTGACTCACTGTAATCTCACTGGTCAGTGCTGTGAAAGTTTGTCTTCATCTCTACAAACATCAAACTCACTGAGAGAGTTGGACCTGAGTTATAATAGCCTGCAGGATTCAGGAGTAAAGCTGCTCTCTAATGGACTGAAGAGTTCACACTGTCAACTCAACATACTGAGGTATAAAAACTAAAGGTTTCTTGGATGTGAAATTAAAAATGTCCCCTGCTCTGGAACTGATCTCCTGGAAGTTTGTAATATATCAGCAGACCCCAATGTGTCTGAAGATTTTGTATTTGTAATTGCTCTAGCTTGTTGATTTAAAAATGTTTTGGTTTATTGAAACAACAACAAAAAAATAAAGTATAGAAGAGTGGACATTTTTGTGTTTACATGCATTTCCTGTTATATATCAGATTTCGTCATGGGTGAAATTGTACATTTATTATTTACCTTTTATATTGGACTTTGTGTGGGAATTTAACCTCTGACTTAAGCAATAGCCAACATAGCTATATAAAACCATATTTTATGCTGATGTAGCAAAAAAAAGTTTTACTATCTGACTAATAGAGCACTGCAGTCATGGTGTGAAAACCACTCTGTTTTGCTATATTTGCAGTCAATATTTTATTTTACCATCTGACGAACATCAGAATATTAGTCACAGAACATATTTATCCCACCATCTCTTTATTATTGATGTGTATTTCATCCTGTGTTTTAGACTTGCTGGCTGTAATCTCACTGATCAGTGCTGTAAAAGTTTGTCTTCATGTCTACAATCATCAAACTCACTGAGAGAGCTGGACCTGAGTAACAATGGCCTGCAGGATTCAGGAGTAAAGCTGCTCTCTGATGGACTGAAGAGTTCATGCTGTCAACTCACCATACTGAGGTAAGAAAAACTGATAAAGATTAACATAGTTATGAAATTAAAGATGTACTCTGCTCTGGTCCTGATCTCTTAGGTGTTTGAGTTAACAAAATTCATTCTGTCTTAAACGCATTGTTTTTGAAAATGATTTATTCACTGATACACTGATTAATGTCCCAGATTATATGATGTCTGTGTGTGTGTGTTTGTAGATTATCTGGCTGTATGGTGACAGAGGAAGGCTGTTGTTTTCTGGCTTCAGCTCTGAGTTTAAACCCCTCACACCTGAGAGAGCTGGATCTGAGCTACAATCACCCAGGACAATCATTGGTCAAGCTGCTTTCTGATCCAAACTACAGACTGGACCAACTCAAGTATGTTCAATAATAACAATCATCCTGTCATGTGTGTTGTACATGCATGTGTACATGCATACACTATAAACTCACATGTACAGCTGCAATCAAAATTATTTAACCCCACTGACCTAAAAGACATTTTGCTGCTGAGAACTAACTAACACATTAATTTAAACATTGGTTTTGTATTTGTATATTATTTTGTTTTTCTTATAGTTTGGACCATGGAGGAGAGTTCAGGATTACAGCAGGACTACGGAAATGTAAGTCTTTTTCCCTCTCTCTTTCTCTCTCTCTATCACACACACAAATACCTTAGATCAAAGTTTATTTGTTTGTTTGTTTTCTTGGTGTGAGAGTGTTACAAATGTAATAATTTCTCTTGTGTTCAGATGCATGCAATCTTACACTGGATCCAAACACATCAAGCACTCACCTGTCTCTGTCTGAGAGGAACAGAAAGGTGACACGTGTGACAGACAAGCAGCCCTATCCTGATCATCCAGAGAGATTTGAGTGTCATCAGGTTCTGTGTAGAGAGAGTCTGACTGGACGCTGTTACTGGGAAGCTGAATGGAGGGGTGCGGGGGTTAATATATCAGTGACATATAAAGCAATCAGCAGGAAAGGACATGGTGAGAACTCATGGTTTGGATACAATGACACTTCCTGGAGTCTAAACTGCTCATATGCCAGTTTTACTTTGTGGCACAGTAATAAGAAAACAAACAAACCAGTCCCTTCACATCTCTCTAACAGAATAGGAGTGTATCTGGATTGGTCTGCCGGCACTCTGTCCTTCTACAACATCTCTGACACACACACACTCACTCACTTGCACACATTCAACACCACATTCACTGAACCCCTTTATGCTGGATTTAGATTGTATTATTCTGATACTTCAGTGTCTCTGTGTGATTAAACAGCTTCCTGTGAGAAACAACTGAGACACAATTGAGTGACACAAAGAAACATTCACATTATCGCTCTCTTTAACTCACAAAGTTTTGAACTCTTAAACTCTTTATTCTGATCTTAATTTCACTTTGTATAAACACACATTGACTTTGATCTAAATGAGGCACACCACAAACTACTAATGTTTCAATAAAGACATTTGTAATGATTTGTATTGCAAAAAGCGTTATACAACTTGTGCATTTCAACAGAAGTTTTGTCTTTCTGAATCTCTGAGCACCACCTGAAGGAAGATTTAGGTTATAGACCATGATAAGGAGACTGCAGATCAGAAATACATTTTGGTTCAAAAATAGCAAAAACTACGACTTTATTCAGCATTGTCTTCTCTTCCGTGTCTGTTGTGAGAGAGAGTTCAAAACACTGCAGTTTAGTGATATCCATTTCGTCAACGAATCACTCGATGTAACCAGATCTTCTTGAACCAGTTTAACAAATTGAACTGAATCGTTTGAAATGGTTTTCGTCTCCAATAAGCATTAATCCACAAATGACTTAAGCTGTTAACTTTTTTGCTGACACTCCCTCTGAGTTAAAATACACAAATATCCCGGAGTAATTCATTTACTCCGGACCAAAATTTATTTTCGATGCTTCAATAAATTCTAACTGCCCCTCTGATGTCACATGGACTTCTTTGAAGATGTTTTTCTTACCTTTCTGGACATGGACAGTATACCATACACATGTCACACCTGGACTCATTTAATGTGTTTTTGCCCGTGACCCAGTTTCTGTCTTTCCGTGTTTAGTTTGATTAGTTCCCAGGTGTGTCTATTATCTTCCTCATGTGTTCCATGTCCCTGTTAATTTAGTTATTCCATCCACCTGTGTTTCCCCATTATCCTCTGTACATAAGCCTTTACCTTTCAGTTCTGTTTTGTCGGGTCTCTTCATTTGCTACTAACGTGTGCCTACCTCTGTGCTCCATGTTGGATATCTCCTGTGTTGGATATAATAAAAGCCTTATTTCGTTTATCCTCGGCTCCGTGTTCCTTCAGGCAGCGAAAACCGAGACAGAAGACCCGACCATAAAAAAGAAAGTTTAAAGCTGCGTCTTTCCCTCCGTTTTGCTTTCGTTTTTTCTCAGTCTTTTTGTTTTGTAATGTTTGATGGATCCCCTCTCTAGCCCCGGATTCCTCCTCCTCATGCTGGAGCAGGAAGGACGCTCTCTCGAGGACCACACCAGACGGTTTCTGCTATTAGCTAATGCCACCCGCTACCCGGACGACGCGCTCTGCACCTTCTACAACACCAGCCTGAACTCCAAATGCAGAGCGTTGTCGTCCGAAGATGGTCCTCGGGAGGATTTCGCCGCATACGTGGAGTGGACTCTGGCGAGAAATGGCTCATCTTTCACCGTCAGCCCCATAGAGGATCTCGCCAGTCCCACTCCCTACCCAGAGACCAGCCAGCCACCAACTCGCTACACGGAGCCAGAGCCCACCGCAGCCGCAGAGCCCGAGCCATTCACCGACAGGGAGCCGGAACTCGAGAGCGCGACTGACCAGGTGTGTGAGCCGGCAACACCGTGCATCGTGGGAGTCCTCGTGGAGATCGAGGGCGTGGAGGAAAGCCCTGCCCACACTCCTGCGACTGAGGGTGAGCTGTATGTAGTCTCTGAAGGTCATATGGAGCAAGTTCTGGATATGATGGACTGGTCTATGGAGGTAATCCCTAATATTCCTGTTTCTCCGCTGGTTCCGTCCAGCCCTGACTCCCCTGTATACCCTCTCAGTCTCCCACTCCTACCTCCTCCAGTCATTTCCTCTGCTCCATTTCCGCTGGTTCCATCCAGCCATGAATCTCACAACAGACACGGAAGAGAAGACAATGCTGAATAAAGTCGTAGTTTTTGCTATTTTTGAACCAAAATGTATTTCTGATCTGCAGTCTCCTTATCATGGTCTATAACCTAAATCTTCCTTCAGGTGGTGCTCAGAGATTCAGAAAGACAAAACTTCTGTTGAAATGCACAAGTTGTATAACGCTTTTTGCAATACAAATCATTACAAATGTCTTTATTGAAACATTAGTAGTTTGTGGTGTGCCTCATTTAGATCAAAGTCAATGTGTGTTTATACAAAGTGAAATTAAGATCAGAATAAAGAGTTTAAGAGTTCAAAACTTTGTGAGTTAAAGAGAGCGATAATGTGAATGTTTCTTTGTGTCACTCAATTGTGTCTCAGTTGTTTCTCACAGGAAGCTGTTTAATCACACAGAGACACTGAAGTATCAGAATAATACAATCTAAATCCAGCATAAAGCTGCGTCTTTCCCTCCGTTTTGCTTTCGTTTTTTCTCAGTCTTTTTGTTTTGTAATGTTTGATGGATCCCCTCTCTAGCCCCGGATTCCTCCTCCTCATGCTGGAGCAGGAAGGACGCTCTCTCGAGGACCACACCAGACGGTTTCTGCTATTAGCTAATGCCACCCGCTACCCGGACGACGCGCTCTGCACCTTCTACAACACCAGCCTGAACTCCAAATGCAGAGCGTTGTCGTCCGAAGATGGTCCTCGGGAGGATTTCGCCGCATACGTGGAGTGGACTCTGGCGAGAAATGGCTCATCTTTCACCGTCAGCCCCATAGAGGATCTCGCCAGTCCCACTCCCTACCCAGAGACCAGCCAGCCACCAACTCGCTACACGGAGCCAGAGCCCACCGCAGCCGCAGAGCCCGAGCCATTCACCGACAGGGAGCCGGAACTCGAGAGCGCGACTGACCAGGTGTGTGAGCCGGCAACACCGTGCATCGTGGGAGTCCTCGTGGAGATCGAGGGCGTGGAGGAAAGCCCTGCCCACACTCCTGCGACTGAGGGTGAGCTGTATGTAGTCTCTGAAGGTCATATGGAGCAAGTTCTGGATATGATGGACTGGTCTATGGAGGTAATCCCTAATATTCCTGTTTCTCCGCTGGTTCCGTCCAGCCCTGACTCCCCTGTATACCCTCTCAGTCTCCCACTCCTACCTCCTCCAGTCATTTCCTCTGCTCCATTTCCGCTGGTTCCATCCAGCCATGAATTTTCTGTTTCTCCGCTGGTTCCGCCCAGCCCTGAGTTTTCTGTTTCTCCGCTGGTTCCGCCCAGCCCTGAGTTTTCTGTTTCTCCGCTGGTTCCGCCCAGCCCTGAGTTTTCTGTTTCTCCGCTGGTTCCGCCCATCCCTGAGTTTTCTGTTTCTCCGCTGGTTCCGCCCAGCTCTGAATCTTCTGTGTCACCGCTGGTCCCGCCCAGCCCTGAATCTTCTGTCTCTCCGCTGGTTCCGCCCAGCCCTGAATCTTCTGTGTCACCACTGGTCCCGCCCAGCCCTGAATCTTCTGTCTCTCCGCTGGTCCCGCCCAGCCCTGAATCTTCTGTCTCTCCGCTGGTCCCGCCCAGCCCTGAATCTTCTGTCTCTCCGCTGGTCCCGCCCAGCCCTGAATCTTCTGTCTCTCCGCTGGTTCCGCCCAGCCCTGAATCTTCTGTCTCTCCGCTGGTTCCGCCCAGCCCTGGATCTTCTGTCTCTCCGCTGGTTCCGCCCAGCTCTGAATCTTCTGTGTCTCCGCTGGTTCCGCCCAGCCCTGAATCTTCTGTGTCTCCGCTGGTTTCCGCCCAGCTCTGAATCTTCTGTATCTCCTGTGTTCCCTCCCGGCCTCCCTCTCCCACCTCCTCCAGGACCTGCTGGTCCCTCTGCTCCACTTTCGCTGGTTCCGTCCAGCCCTGATCCTCCTGTCCTTCCCATCCTTCTCTCTCCTCCTCCTAGACCAGCCAGTTCCTCGTCATCCCTGCTGGTGCCAGTCAGTCCCGCAGCTCACCCTCAGTCCGCGCCATCGGGGCGCGATGGTTCGCCGCTGGACTGCCAGTCTCCAGCTCCGCCTTGGCGCGTTAAGGCCCTGTCTCCGCCTCCAGCCTCCGAGCCCTGGACTCCTCCTCGGTCCTTCGACCCAGCGACTCCGCCTTGGCTCTTAGCTCCCTCGTCTCCACCGTGGCCTGTCATCCCACCTGCTCCACCGGGCTCCCTCGTCCCTCCGGCTCCACCTTGGTCAGTCGTCGACCATCCGCTGCCTCGGGACTCCTCTCGTCTGGTTCCACCTCGTCACTCCATCCCTCCGGCTTTGTCAGGCTCCTCCTTCCCTCCAGTTCCACCTCCATCCTCGGTCGCTCCGGCTCCACAGCGGTCTGCCAGGACCCTGCCTCCGCCTTGGTCGCCTGAGCCTTCTGCTCCACCTAGGCCCTCCGGAACCTCGATGTCCCCCTGGCTCTGCGGCTGTGCTGCTCCATCTTGGGCTCCTCACCCACCGGTGCAGTCTCCGCCTGTCGGCCCCCTGGTGTCGTCGACCCTTCCTTCACCATGGCTCCTCCTGCCGTCGACCCCACCTTGGATCTCCGTCCTGGCTGGTCTCTGGTGGACCATCTGGCTCCTCCTGCTCCTGTCTCCTCCCTGGCTCCTTCCTCCTTGGTCCCTGTCTGCTGGCCCCCTCCTGGGAGTCCGTCCTCCACCAGAACCTCCTCCCAAGTTCCCACCCACGCCTCCCTCTGTTTCTACGGTGCGAGGACGCACCTACCGGGAGGGGGGAGTACTGTCACACCTGGACTCATTTAATGTGTTTTTGCCCGTGACCCAGTTTCTGTCTTTCCGTGTTTAGTTTGATTAGTTCCCAGGTGTGTCTATTATCTTCCTCATGTGTTCCATGTCCCTGTTAATTTAGTTATTCCATCCACCTGTGTTTCCCCATTATCCTCTGTACATAAGCCTTTACCTTTCAGTTCTGTTTTGTCGGGTCTCTTCATTTGCTACTAACGTGTGCCTACCTCTGTGCTCCATGTTGGATATCTCCTGTGTTGGATATAATAAAAGCCTTATTTCGTTTATCCTCGGCTCCGTGTTCCTTCAGGCAGCGAAAACCGTGACAACACACAGTTTCAATGGAGGGACTGAAAGTGTTCCGAAGATAAACGGAGGTCTTACGGGTTTGGAACGACATGAGGGAGTTATTAATGACAACATTTTCTTTTTTGGGTGAACTAACCCTTTAAGTGTTAAGTATTGGTTTGAATGGGTTCATGTTGAATTTTAGTGTTGAGGTTCAGTATTTTAAATTTTTATAATGAACAATGTATTTGGGTTTAAAAATGTATTTCCTACTTTTTAAGCCATGAACATGAGAAAATTAGATTTGTTTGTGATTAATCTGAGGCTAAGTGTAACATTTTTTATGTGACCAGATGTTACAGTCTATATCCTTGGTTTGAGTCTTTTTAGTTGAATTTTAGCAGTTCATGGAATATTAAATGATGAGGTTTAGGGCCCTATCTTGCACCGACACAGTGCAAAGCCAAATGCAAGTGTCTTTGCTAGTTTAAGACAGATGCAGTTGTTATTTTCCATCCAGCGACCGCAGATGTCAGCAATGAACATGATATACAATATATTTATGTGATAGGTCTGATCCATGTGAGCCTACATTTATAAGTATTTACCTGTCAGTGTTTGTATTATAATTAAAAAAAAAAAGTTAATTTCAACACGGAGCTATTAGTTGTTTCCAGTTTTTTCTGTGATTCACAGTAAATTCCAGTTCAAAAAAACATTACGGGGATTGCACTGTACAAAAGCATTAACAGGAATTAATTGTTAAAATAATAGGGAAATAAATGGTAACGCTGCTGCCAGTAATTTTCTGTTATTTAGCAGGGAAATAATTAACAGTGTACCACAAAATCAGTATTTTCACCGGCTTGCACTACTGTGTTCTTCATGGGGGCACGGGAAAGAGTATCAGCCAGATACATTTGTTTTCCTTTTTTGTAACTTATCACAAAATCATATTTCTGGAGTCTCTTCATCATTGTAATGTTTGTAATCGTACTGGTGTGGAATTGGCACCAATTGCTGATAATCTGTTTCAATGAGAATTTTCTTTCTGTGTATATATAGTCATGAAACTTAGCACATGCAAATACAACTGCGAGAAGCTCCTCCTAAATTTGACCATATTGTGTCTCAGTCTGTGTCAGGGTACAAGTTTTTTTTTTGTGGTTGAGCTAATCCTTTAATGTTTAGCAAACAAATGTTCTTGATTAAATAAACGTAGGCTACACAAATAAGAGAGGACAAATATAATTAAATTTTAATTAAATACTAATTATACACGTCGTAGTGTTTTATGCATTTATACATACATTTATTCCAAAATAATAACCAAAGGAACAATTTCAACATTATTTTAAAAACACTTTACAATAAGGTATAATTAGTTAACATTATTTAAATATTTAACATGAACTAAGAATGAACAGTACTTCAACAGCATTTATTGATAGCAGTATTCTCGGGTATGTTCTTAGGGATACGGCATCCTTACCATATGTCTGCTGTATGTGCCGGATTCGAACCCGCGTCCATCTTGTTAAAAATGACTCCAGAGGGCGCTTTGCCTGTTTACCAACTACACCACTGGATCTGTTATGCACTTCCTGTCTTTAATATTGTTTTTCTACACCTAATATACAGAAATATTCAAGACCGCTTTCGACAGGATCGATAAAACGATATCAGCTGCGTTTTCTGATCTCACGTCACACACACCACAGTCATAGATAGCCACGCCTCCTGTCAATCAACCAGCACGTCACTCAAAACGAAGACAGGTGAATGACGAGACCAGTTGCGCGCCCCTGTATTAAGCCTCTGTCGACATGCATTTATGTCTGTATTTGGATTAGCTGAGAACATTTTCAGAAATTAAGAAAACTGCTTCAACTGAGCAGGTGATTTACATCGTTCTTCTATTGAACAGGTAATAATATAAACAAGTTGAATCAATTCAAAAGTGAAACTATTTCAAAAGACAAAAGACATTTTGTGAAGAATACGAACGACATCGGGAGAGTAGCCTAAAGCTTTTTTATGAAAAATTAATCTGTTTAAAAATAAAAGTGTAATTCTGCTGTCCAGAGACAGAATGGATTTATCAACTGAATTAAGTTTGTGTTTGATGTTCTTCAGTGTTGAGACGGTGGTTCTGTCCTACCAGGTGAACTGAGAGCATTATTTGAAACACGTCTGGTACAGATTGAGGGATGGGTTGAAATTATTTACTTGGATAATCAACAACTGGCCACTGATGCTGTCAATAGAGTTTCAGTTCCAGAATATTCCTCTAACAAATATTCAAGGGCCACATACTGGTCATGTAACACTGACGAAAGTGAAACTATAAAAAAAGTGAAACTGTTTCAACAGGTTTTGAGACGAAAACAAACAACATCAGGAGAGAAAAGCTGTCTGTGTTTACAATATTACTTTTTACTGTATTTCTGAGCAAATAAATACAATTTCTGAATGGTATTTTTCATCAAATGTGAACTGAATGAAGTTTGTGTTTGATGTTCTTCAATGTTGAGACAGTACTGACAGACACTTAGTCTGGATTCGTCTGACCAGTGTTATGCCTGTTACATTACATTAGATTACATTAGATTAGATTTAACTTTATTGTCATTGCACATGTAGGGTACAAGGCAATGCAATGCAGTTAGTATCTAACCAGAAGTGCAATAAGCAGTATAGAATATACCAGGTCTACAATGTGTTACAAATGTATAATAAATATATAGATAAGGCAGTACTATGGACATAATTTACAGATTTTAAATACTATCAGCATGATATACAGATAGATGTACTGTGAACAGGTGCATTATAAATACAGATGGATTATTTAAGTGTATGTACACTATAGGCAGAAACTATGAACATATGAAAATAATTTACAGTGTAAATGGACTGTAAAGTGCATATAAAATATTTCAGTGTGCAAATGGATTACTCAGTATTCTGGATGAACAGACAGTAGTGTAAGTAATAACATGTTTACTGTTCTTTGCTTGTTTGTAAATAAATAAATAAATCAGTCAGATGTAGTGGTGAAGAGAGGTGAGTAGTCTGTGTATGTGTTGTGGGGGGTGTCAGAAGGCAGAGTTCAGTAAGGAGACAGCTATAGGGAAAAAGCTTTTCCTGAATCTGCTGGTCCTTGTCCGGAGGCTCCTGAAGCAAATCCCGGAGGGCAGGAGGTTAAACAGTCTGAGGTCAGGGTGAGAGGAGTCCTTGAGAATGCTGCAAGCTCGATGTAGACAGCGTTTCTTCTGTAAGTCCTCAATAGCTGGAAGTGGAGTCCCTGTGATGCGTTGGGCAGTTTTCACAATCGTCTGCTGTGCCTTGTGGTCAGCAACTGTGCAGTTCCCATACCAGACTGTGATGCAACTGTTAGTTCTGTTAGCATTGATTGTTACTTGTTTTCACTGACTGAACATGTTGAATCCACATTTGTCAGGTCTTGGTCAGAGAAGTGACATACTGCACTTCTATGGTTGTCAGTTTTAAACTTCCTCTACACTTTTTCTCACACAGCCATCAAGCACTTGCTGATCAAATTACAGTTGCACAGAAAGACAGAAACTCAAACAGAACTCAGATCCAATTTAAATGTGCCATGAACAATTAAAAAGTCACACAACAATTGCTGTAAAAAATGATTTCCCAGAGATGAAACAAGCCCATTAAGGGTTCAGCAGCTCTATTGACTGTAAATATCAGCTGCTCACAGAATCAAGGTTGTATTGAGGAATCAGGAAGTTCGAAGGATCACAGTCCTTGCAGTCATAAATGATTCAGACACTCAGATTGATTCTAGGACTAGTTTCTGAATCTTTTGAACTGGGCATTGAGTTGAATGGTCATTCATTCAAAGCTTTGTGTATGTGTGTGTGTGAATATAGTTTGTTTTACAATATATTTTAATATTAAGTGGCATAAAGGAATTCATAAATATGTTTAATTTTTTTTCGTTTAGCTCTGCCTGTAAAATGAGTCTCTATGGGAAGAGAGAGGAGGAGGAGGATGTTCAGAAACATAAAGCAGCATCTACAGAATCCAGCTGTGTGTCTATGAAGAGTGACAGGTCTATGGTGAGCCCCCTTGATTTTAGTGATGGAGCAGTGACCTCTGACCATAAGTGAGTATAAACATGTTATTTAAACATATTATTGTTTTTTGTTTGTATGTGTGCATTCATTGAATTTACTTTTTCTACTTAATTGTAATTTGTGGGGTAATACTTGTCTTTAAACCTTTTCTGAAGTCTCTAATTACATTTCTACATACAAATTTTCATAACAGATAAAAAGACAGGTTTCAGTTAAGTTTTTATTCAAAGATTTGTTTCTGAAAAATCATCAACAATCTTACTGATAGAGCTTATAGAAATGGTAATTATCAATCATTTAACTTTAGTACAAAAAAATAAAATGCTACTTTAATTTAAAGGATTAGGAATACTACTTTAGTTTACATGTTGAGATTAAACTCTGCAAGTTTCTCAGATTTCTCAAATTTCTCAAACATTCCTCAGATTCCTTCATCTTGTAAAAGCAGTGAGTGAGACAAGAGACATGCAGATCCATGTGCAAAGTTTTATTTGAAGACATGGTCAGAAACAGGCAGGGTCGAACACTACCAAACAGATTTAGCACAGGCAAGACACAAGAGTAGTCCGGTAAGCAGGCATGGATCAATCGATGTTGAACGTAATCCAGGGGGAGAGGCAAATGGATAATCCAAACAAACAAACAATAGTTCAGAAGAGGGGCGAACAGAGTCCAAAATGGCAAGGCAAAGAGATAATCCAAGACAAGCGATAACTCCAGGGCAGGCAGCAGACAGACAGGATGAGATAAACAAACTAGAATCAAGAAGGGTATAACAAGACTAGGCTAGACTCTAGTCGAAAACTAGGACAGGAGACTGGCTCCGTAAATTTGCTATCACTGATTGAGGGATAAACACAAACAATACTCGGCCCTGAATAGTGGCTAGGGCCTCATATTAAGGGGCCGTCCACATATCGCGTCTTTTGCACGCTCAAGTTCGTTATTTCAAATGTAGGCGCGCGATATGCACGCTAATAATGGAAGCAAACACGCTCGTTTTTTTCAGGCGCGTCCGCACCGCATTGAGTTAAAAACATCTCAACTTTTCAGAAAGCCACAAGCGCACCGCAGGTCATGTGACAAGAACCAACCAATCAGCTTCATCCTTTCCCGTAACAACGTTAAAAGCTCAGCCAAGATGAAGGAACAACTGATCATAGCTGTATATGGATAGAAATATCTTAAATAAATTTAGTAGCAGAGCTACTGTAAGCGATTCTTTGTGCTGCAAATCCATTTATCCTTTGCTGAAATTTCCGAGTCTTCATGGAGAAAGCAGGTCAATGGCAGATGCCTCAGGAGCGCAAAGTGCCCGAAGGCTTTTGGAAAAATCAGAAAGTGGTGCCACTTGCTTTTTCTACGCGTTTTTAGGCACGATGTGTGAACGGCCCCTTAACGTGTGTGTGATTGCTTGCAGGTGAGTGCATAATCAGTGCAATGAAGCAAGAGAAATGTAGTCCAGGGTGACATGTGACAGTCTGTGTGGTGTGAGTGTCTATATAATCGGAAGGCAACCTCAAGGTTTACCCTTGTTTTACCCTATTTTTTGTCTCTGTGTCTTTTGGCAAGTTTTCAAAAAGTTTTTTTTTTTTGATGCTTTACCTCCCTCTACAGTTTATCTAACTCTTGGCAGCCATCAAGCACTTGCTGATCAAATTACATTTGCACAGAAAGACAGGAACTCAAACAGAACTCAGATCCAATTAACATGTGCCATGAATACTTAAAAAGTCACACAGTAATTGCTGTAAAAATGATTTCCCAGAGATTAAACAAGCCCATTAAGGGTTCAGCAGCTCTATTGACTGTAAATGTCAGCTGCTCACAGAATCAAGGTTGTATTGAGGAATCAGGAAGTTCGAAGGGTCACAGTCCTGGCAGTCATAAATGATTCAGACACTCAGATTGATTCTAGGAATAGTTTCTGAATCTTTTGAACTGGGCATTGAGTTGAATTAGCATTCATCCAAAGCTTTGTGTGTGTGTGTGTGTGTGTGTGTGTGTGTGTGTGTGTGTGTGTGTGTGTGTGTGTGTGTGCGTGCGTGTGTGTGTGTGCGTGTGTCTGTGTGTGTTTGTGTGTGTGAATATAGTTTCTTTTACATTATATTTTAATATTGAGTCACATAAGAATTCATGAAGATTTTTAATTTTTACATTTTTATTGTCTGTGTTAAGCTCTGCCTATAAAATGAGTCTCTATGGGAAGAGAGAAGAGGAGGAGGATGTTCAGAAACATAAAGCAGCATCTACAGAATCCAGCTGTATGTCTATGAAGAGTGACAGGTCTATGGTGAGCCCCCTTGATTTTAGTGATGGAGCAGTGACCTCTGACCCTAAGTGAGTATAAACATGTTATTTAAACATATTATTGTTTTTTGTTGGTATGTGTTTATTCATTGAATTTACTTTTTCTACTTAATTGTAATTTGTGGTGTAATACTTGTCTTTAAACGCCTTTTCTGAAGTCTATAAGTACATTTCTACATACAAATTCTCATAACAGATAAAAAGAAAGGTTTCAGTTAAGTTTTTATTCAAAGATTTGTTTCTGAAAAATCATCAACAATTTTACTGATAGAGCTTATAGAAATGGTAATTATCAATCATTTAACTTTAGTACAAAAAAATAAAAGGCTACTTTAATTTAAAGGATTAAGAATACTACTTTAGTTTACATGTTGAGATTAAACTCTGCAAGTTTCTCAGATTTCTCAAATTTCTCAAACATTACTCAGATTCCTTCATCTTGTAAAAACAGTGAGTGAGACAAGAGACATGCAGATCCATGTGCAAAGTTTTATTTGAAGACATGGTCAGAAACAGGCAGGGTCGAACACTACCAAACAGATGTAGCACAGGCAAGACACAAGAGTAGCATGGATCAATCGATGTTGAATGTAATCCAGGGGGAGAGGCAAATGGATAATCCAAACAAACAGACAATAGTTCAGAAGAGGGGCGAACAGAGCAAAGAGATAATCCAAGACAAGCGATAACTCCAGGGCAGGCAGCAGACAGACAGGATGAGATAAACAGACTAGAACCAAGATGGGTATAACAAGACTAGGCTAGACTCTATTTGAAAACTAGGAAAGGAAACTGGCTCCGTAAAGTTGCTATCACTGATTGAGGGATAAACACAAACAATACTCGGCCCTGAACAGTGGCTAGGGCCTCATATTAAGGGGCCGTCCACATATCGCGTCTTTTGCAAGCTCAAGTTCGTCAGCTTCATCCTTTCCCGTAAAAATGTTAAAAGCTCAGCCAAGATGAAGGAACAGCTCATCATAACTGTATATGGATAGCCATTTTTAAAATAAATTTAGTAGCAGAGCTACTGTAAGCGATTCTTTGTGCTGCAAATCCATTTATCCTTTGCTGAAATTTCTGAGTCTTCATGGAAAGAGCAGGTCAATGGCAGATGCCTCAGGAGCGCAAGTGCCCGAAGGCTTTTGGAAAAAATCTGAAAGCGGTGCGCCTTGCTTTTTCCACGCATTTTTAGTCATGATATGTGAACGGCCCCTTAAAGTGTTTGTGATTGCTTGCAGGTGAGTGCATAATCAGTGCAATGGAACAAGGGAAATGTAGTCCAGGGTGACGTGACAGTCTGTGTGGTGTGAGTGTCTATATAATCAGAAGACAACCTCAAGGTTTAACCTTGTTTTACCCTTTTTTTTGTCTCTGTGTCTTTTGGCAAGTCTTCAAATTTTTCTTGAAATTCTGTAACGAAATCTAAATTTAATTTTCCACACTGGCTAAACAGCATTTGGCTCAGTTTACTACAGTAGCAACACCCCAAACTCTAGCTGTTGGCTGCGTAGAGGAGTGCAAATACATAGGTTGAGAGGCAGGTAGGACATCGAACCAAATGAAATGACTTAACAGACTTTTTATGGGCCTGAGTCTTCCACAGAAAATATTTTGACCACTTTAATTATTGATTAAAGGTGTGAAGAGAATAAACCAATATAACAAAGTGTTTTTGCCATTCTTAGCTTTAAGGTTATGTTTTGGTTATGTTCAAAGGAGCATTTAATCTAATATGTTAACTTTATTAAGTTATACATATAAATTATAATGCTTAAGTTTATAGCCCACAATGTACAGTGTACTTTTTTGTAATAACGGTGTACCTATGCAATATGTTAATGTACTGTAGATATAATGGAACTGTGTGCAAAGTTTGGGGAATAAAGGAGTAACAACCTGTTGAAATCTCTTTAGTATTAGACCGCTTGAAACATGGAACATCAAAGTAAATTGGTTACACTTTTGCGGTGTCAAAGCAACAAGATAATTCTCCACATACACTCAAAAAAATTACTCTTTAACATCAATGAAAGATAGATATTTAATTTGGAATGCTTTCCTTTTAAGACGGAAGGCATGCATGAATTACTGACACACGTTCAGTTTTCACCCAGCTGTTTATGCTAACTTAATCCATAACCCTAGTGTATTTACGTGAGGTACTGTACATGATAAACATTTGGACTGTTGTGTGTGTGTATTTGAGTGCTGAGAACTGATTGCGCGCTGTATGTGAGAACTGAGGAAGTGGAGCGTGCATGCGCGTGCAAGAGAGAGAGCACTTTTATCAGCACGATTCTGCCTATCCCACCTTCACTAACTTTAATTTAAACTACAACGAATTATGACTCCAGGGAAAACCGGGATTATCTGGTCACCTTATCCCTACCACTTCGGGTGCTAAGGTCATTGTTTCAGATTGCTAGTTCACGTTTATTAGCCTATCCATCCACTGCGGCTGCCATACTGAGACTAGATATGCAAACGGCCCTTATCCGATCGCAATTCAATGAGAGGGACACACATTTTGTAAGGACAATAGCTTATAGGATGCATTTTGAATGTCCGGTAGTCCTCCAATAACATTATAGTCCAGTCTCGTCTAGTTAACAAAGACGCAGCATAAATTATTCTGAATAATTAATGTATAATTTCATCATCAGATATTATTTTTAGCTCGTCAACGTCTCATCTTGGTCACAGAAAAAATGTTTGTTAACGAATATTTTTCGTTGTTTTCTTCGTTAACGAAATTAACACTGCCAAACAGAAATGAAAATTCATTTACGCAACCTTCTCATTACATACCTATGTGCATTTCTTTCTTCTGCTGAACACAAAATATTAAATGTTGAAAACCAAACCAGTTCCCATTGACCTACATTGTATTTTTTGTCAATATTTCTGTATTATTTTCAATGGAAGAAAGAAAGAATTAAAAATTTTCTGGCAAAATTAATCAATAAATTATCAATTAATATTTTTTAATTGTCTATTTCTAGAAGCACTGCCTGTAAAATGAGTTTCTATGAGAAGATTGAGGAGAAGGAGGATGTTAAAGCAATATCTCCAGAACACAGCTGTGTGTCTATGAAGAGTAACAGATCCATGGTGAGCCCCTTTGATTTCAGTGATGGAGCAGTGACCTCTAACCCTGAGTGAGTATAAATACCCACTGCGCAATGTGATGTCGGAGTGACATATTTTTCATGTAATTTTTGGACGTCCAAATTCGTTCTATTGAAGGGGTTGTTGTGTAACGCCAGGCGACGTCTTTTTTCAACATCTTCCCCACATCTAATGTTGATGTCCGTGGGACCTCAGTGTAATGGCTATTTATAGTCCAAATGTGGTCAATAGTGGACACCTTTTCAACATCAAATTTAGATTTATTTTGGACGTCGTTTTTATAACTTCTATAACTGTGGTCCCATGTTTCCAGAGGGTGGAGGACGTTTTCTGTGCCAGTTAATTTCCCTGTAGCTTTGTTTGGCTCAACAGCTAGTTTCAACAGGAAATGCATTACACATTCGTATGCAGCTCCAGTTATCACCTGCTGAGACAATCAAATGCAAAATGATCTGGAACAGTATGCCACCTTCTGAAATGGGACTAAATAATTTTTCAAACTCCATTTGATTGTATAGATAAAAAATAAAAAAAAGTTTTCTGCCTGCCTGAACTGACACTTCTGTATGCATATGGTGCAGTTTCATATTAGAGTTTCATAGTTTAGTGTGCAGGAACGTTTAAATGATTTTCTCCATTTTAATACATTTAAAGATTTATCTGTTCATCTCTCTGTTTCTACAGAGTGAAGAGAGGTGATGAGATCAGATCAGAGACGTCCCGTCTGACCTGCATTGACTTCGACTCTCACACACTCAAAAGGCAGAGAGTCAAAGACCAGCACAAAAGCAGCATGAAGAACAAGTATGAGAGATTATTTGAGGGAATCAAACTAGAAGATAATCAAACCCTCCTGAACAAGATTTACACAGAGCTCTACATCATAGAGGGAGAGAGTGAAGGAGTGAATGAAGAACACGAGATTTTACAGATAGAGAAAACACCCAGAACACAAGACACTTTAATCTGCTGCATTGACATATTTAAACCCTTAAATCAACCAGGATGTGAGGAGAAAGATGAAATCAAGACCGTTCTTACTAAAGGCATTGCTGGAATTGGAAAAACCGTCTCTGTGCAGAAGTTCATTCTGGACTGGGCAGAGGGAGAAGCCAATCAGGATGTAGATTTCATGTGTGTGCTTCCATTTCGAGAGCTGAACTTGATTAAAGATCATCAGTACAGTCTTCACAGACTTCTGCTGGACTTTCATCCTGAACTTCAAGATCTGGACTCACAGATTTATGAGGAGTGTAAAGTTGTGTTCATCTTTGATGGTCTGGATGAAAGCAGAATTACACTGATGTTTTCAGATAATCAGAAAGTTTGTGATGTGAATGAGTCTTCATCAGTAGGTGTGTTGATGTCAAACCTAATCAGAGGAGAACTGCTTCCCTCTGCTCTCATCTGGATCACCTCCAGACCAGCAGCAGCCCATCAGATCCCCTCAAAATACATCAACCGTGTGACAGAAATTCAGGGATTCAATGAGCCTCAGAAGGAGGAATATTTCAGAAAGAGAATCAGTGATGAGCACCAAGCCAGCAGAATCATCTCACACATCAGAAGATCAAGAAGCCTCCACATCATGTGTCACATCCCTGTCTTCTGCTGGATCTCAGCCACTGTGCTTCAAAACCTCCTGAAACAAGATAACAGTGGAGAAATCCCTCAAACTCTGACTGAAATGTACATCCACTTCCTGCTGACTCAGATCAACATAAAGAGTCAGAAGTATGATCAGAGAGATCCAGAGAAACTCCTGAAGTCTAACAGAGATGTGATTGTGAAACTTGCTGAACTGGCTTTCAAACAGCTGATGAAGGGCAATGTGATGTTCTATGAGGAGGACCTGATTGAGAGCGGAATAGATGTCACTGCTGCCTCAGTGTATTCTGGGATTTGCACTGAGATCTTTAAGGAGGAATCTGTGATCCATCAGAGGAAAGTCTACTGCTTCATTCATCTGAGCTTTCAGGAGTTTCTAGCTGCTTTCTTTGTGTTTTATTTCCATGTAATCAAGAATGAGGAAACACAGAATTCATTTCTAGAGTATTCATGGCACAGTCAGAAAGGCTCTGTGCATGACCTACTAACATCAGAAGTTGATAAGTATCTGAAGAGTAAAAATGGACACCTGGATCTTTTTCTGAGGTTCCTGCTGGGCGTCTCACTGGAGTCCAATCAGAGACTCTTACAGGATCTGCTGACACACACAGTGAACAGCTCAGAGACAATCAATAAAATCACACAGTACATTAGGGAGTCAATCAAGGCTGATGAAGGTCTCTCAGCTGACAGATGCATCAATTTGTTCCTCTGTCTGCTTGAAATGAAGGATCAGACTCTCTACAGAGAGATTCAAGAGTTTGTACAATCAGAGAATCACTCGTTGAGGAAACTCTCTCCATCTCACTGCTCAACAATCGCCTACATGCTTCAGATATCAGAGGAGGTGTTGGATGAGTTTGATATTAAGAAGTTCAGCACATCAGATGAGGGTAGGAGGAGACTGATACCAGGTGTGGTGAACTGCAGAAAAGCTCTGTGAGTATTAATTTATGTGATGAATCTGTGTAACTTTTTATTTTTTAAACAAGATGTCTAACTTTTCAAACTCAGAAGGAGGCGATGAGCCTCATTTTTTTTATGTTTAGTCACAATATTTTCAAATCACTTTTATTTATACTTAATCCATAACTCAGTTTAGATTTACTAGGAGAATAGAGATTCATATAGAGGATAGAATACAGGTCATTGTCAGAAATATTGCTACTTTTGGAAAATATGATCAAGAAGTCTGTACTGTTTATGGCTCAGGGTGTGTGTGTTGGCAAATGTCACAACTTCACTTTTCAATCTATAATAATTTTAGAATTGGTATTTGAGGTTAAAGGCAGCATCTGTGATCAGGCACCTCTTGTTTTAATGGCTTTGTTCCTGTACACCATATAAAATTTTTATAACACATGCAAAAAAAAAATAATAATAATAATAATAAGCATTGATTCATATGATGTAATTATTTTTACATCTTGTTATGTCAATGTATTTTATTTTTAAAAAAGACCATTATTAACTGTTCTTGTATTCCATTTGAATGAATATTTTTTTGGATAAGAATCCTTGGAACTAGAACCAAGATACTGCTTTGCTGACATTTGTAACAGATATGAACTCTTTTGTTGTGTTTTCACTTTGTTTTGTCATCTGGGATCATATTCACAACAAATTTAATCTCACCACTAAGAGTTCTCCTAAACAGTAGTCAAAGTTTTTAGCAAAGAGTTTTACCAAGCTGTTGAGACAAACTTTTACTAAGGAATAAAGAGAAGTGTTAAGCTAAGAGTAAGGGTGGGGTCGACCTCATTGCTATGGATGATGTCAGCATGCTTACTAACTATGCCCACAGTATTATAGAGATTTAAAAATTGAAATATTTTAGAGTAAAGATAAGGGTTTAAGAATAAAAATGTTACATTCCGAGACTCTCCCATGTCATATTCACGAGTTCACTGATCTATATAAATATACATTTCGATGGTTTAAGGGAACTTTAAGTGAACTCATTATATCAACTCTATATCTTCATATAACTACAACATGCCCAATCTTCATTGGGAAGTGTTTGTCTCCTCCTTTTTGCTGCCGTCTTGTTACTCCTAACTACATTGGTTGGGAGACCTCTCCAACTCTCTTAATTAATTTAGGAGCTGAGACCTAGTCCAAACACTAAACTTTTACCCTGAGCGAATTTATACATACGGCCCTTTGTCTTTTCAGTTCGTCTGTGTCCTCATTTCGAGTATTAATTCATCAGTGCTCATTAGTTATTCCCACCACCTGTTTGTCATCAGCTGCCTTCCTTATTTAAGCTCACTCCGTGGTTCTAGTCTTTGTACTGTTGCACGTTTGAATTGGTGTGTTTCAACTCCTTGTCAATGTGGATTGTCTTCTTCCCTGGATAATATTAAACTACTTGCTGAATTGATTGTTGAATTGTTGACTCTTTGTGTGCCTTTCTTGATACTACCATGACAAGAATGAATTGAAATTAAAACTATTGGTTTTAATCCCTTGCGTTTGCAATGAACTGTTTGTCATAATCACTCACAATAATTTTCAGAGTGCAAGAGATTAGAGAGGGAAGCAGCCATGGTTCATTTAATAGTTTTTAGGTTAAATAAACAAATATATACTGTTAAATTGTTAGTTCACTTAAAAATAAAGTCCTTACTTTCACATACTTATTTTCTCATCTTCCAAAATGAAGGTTTTTATTAATTTTTTATTCTCTCTTCTTTTTGGGCAATCACCATCTCCTCAATATTAAACCATATTTTATCCTGTGTTATAGACTCGCTGGCTGTAATCTCACTGATCGGTGCTGTGAAAGTTTGTCTTTATCTCTACGAACATCAGACTCACTGAGAGAGCTGGACCTGAGTAACAATAACCTGCAGGATTCAAGAGTGAAGCTTCTCTCTGATGGACTGAAGAGTTCACACTGTCAACTCAACATACTGAGGTAAAACAGATAAATGGTCACTTGATAATTAAATTAATAATTGCCATCTGCTCTGGTTCTGATCCAGTGTGTCTGAAGACTTTGGATTTGGATTTCCTCCATTCTGTTATTATAAAGAAATTTTGTTAATATAAAGAAACCAGATTTTTATTACACCGCTATCTGGAATACTTTATTCTGGTATATTGCAACATCCAGCGGCCTGAAAAAATCTTGAACTGATATCAGACTTATCATCCACGGAATCATTCTCTCTTGATTCATTCAAGAGGCAGGCAAATAGTGCCATCATGCTGCTTCAGTTATGGATTGTATTGAAAATTAAATCAATGGAAATCAGTACTAATAGACCAATTCTGTGTTTGCAAACAATGATGAAGCTCAAACTCTGGTTGGCAGTTTACACATAACACTATATATAAACTGATTTGTGTTTGTACTGTATGTGTGCTGAGTTTTGTAACATGCTGTATGTATCATTTTTGTAATAAAAACAGCATCTTAATTATATAGCCACAGTGAATAACTGAACAAAGCAAATTAAAATATATGTCTGGACTTAAAAAATCATCATGTGACCCTGGATCACAAAACCAGTCAATTTGAATACTGAGAAAATCGGCGTTAAAGATGTCCAAATGAAATTCTTAGCAATGCATATTACTAATCTAATAATTTACTAATAATATGTACGATTTATGTAGACCCCAGTGACATGTAGGTTTAGGGGTGGGATTAGGTTTAGGTCCCTCGTACAAATTCATACGAATTGTACAACTCGTTAAAAACACATGAATTAGCAAAAATCATCTGAATTTGTATGAGTGAAGTTTTATGAATTCATATGAATTAGCCACCTTGTAAAATATGTATGAATTTCCATGAGATCGGCTGAATGTACCTGTGCTACTTGAGACTCATTTTTTTTTTATTTTTGTAAACCATTTTCAGAATGAGCACTTCAAAATTTGTAACACATATTCTAAGGTGTTTCTTCTGTCCGTCGCACTGACCTGATGTTCACTCCTATTGAAAATAAACATAACTTGCTTACACTTTCAATAAGTTCCAAACTTAAAATAACAATTTGCATGCTTAGGATATTTACTTTGTAAGAATGCACTGGGAGCCTTCAAATATGAAAATTATATTTTTTATAGATAATGTTTACTCATTTAATTCACAGTGTGCTTTGGTATTGGAGGTGAGTTAATATTCAGTGTTCACATCCTGATGAAAAATATTTGTCAGGTGATCAATATGCAAGACTCAGAAAACAAAATTTGAACCCACCATTTTCTTTTTGTTGAAAAACATTTTATCCTGTGTTGTAGACTTGCTGGCTGTAATCTCACTGGTCAGTGCTGTGAAAGTTTGTGTTCATCTCTACAATCATCAAACTCACTGAGAGAGCTGGACCTGAGTTATAATAGCCTGCAGGATTCAGGAGTGAAGCTTCTGTCTGATGGACTGAAGAGTTCACAATGTCAACTTAACATACTGAGGTTTGTGATTTTCAGTTTAATGTAACTCAGTCTTGGCAAAATAAATTTGACCTATCAGTATCTGATACCACAGTGTGTTAAACAGTACTTGGCAGCTGCTCTCAACTAACTAGTGACAGTAGAAAAACAGTCAGGAATTGCATGTTTTGGAAAGACACATGACAATATTTTACTTGCTTGTGTTTAGAGTGACAGATTGCAATCTAAGTGATCAGTGCTGTTTTCTTCATCTCTACAATCATCAAACTCCTCACTAAAAGAGATGGACTTGAGTGACAATGACCTGCAAGATTCAGGAGTGAAGCTACTCTCGGATGGCCTAAAGAGTTCACACTGTAAACTCAAAGTACTGAGGTAATATCCCTTTTTTAATTATTAATGTGATGTGACTAGTGGACTTGAACAGAAACTGTTACTGATATCAATTCCTCATTAGTCTCAGTCACAGACCTCATGTCCAGGGACCGTTGGTTAAACGTCTGATGCATATGGGACACAGAAGTGGAAACACTTCAGGAGTGTCAAAGTCGTTATAATATAAAGATGAATTATACAGGATTTCCGGGAGACGTTTGTGTCGAGTTCTTTAACTTTCTGCCTGGAATTAAAGATGACGTGCCACCAAACACCCTCACAAAAGAAAAAAGCCGTACTGTTTACAACTGTGACGAAGAGTCCTAATTAGGATCAACTAAACACTGGGTTTTCAAAATATTTGAAATTTAAATTTAAAGATTGCGGCATATAATCTTAAAAATACATCCAAGAGTTTAACACACCGGTCTGTTATTGTGGCGACATTTGAATATTTAATTTAATTGATCATCAAGTCCACTCATTCCTGTTTTTGTTGTCAATCTAGCAACTTGCGTGTATGTCAAGTCTGGGGGGGGGGGGTGAAAAAAACCCTCTCCAACATTTTGAATTTGTACTGCAATTATTTATTCATTTTCAGAATGAGCACTTTGAAATTTGTAACACATATTCTAAGGTGTTTCTTCTGTCCGTCGTGCTGACCTGATGTTCACTCCTATTGAATATAAACATAACTTGCTTACACTTTCAATAAGTTCCAAACTTAAAAGATGTAGAACTAATCAATTATCTTTCCGGCTCAAGACTGCATTGACTGACACAAGTGAATTACTACTGGCAGAACATAACCTATGGAATATTGTGCATTCGCGACTGAATGAATCACCCCCACAAATCTTTCAAGAACGACACATCACTATTAGCCCCTGGAATGTAAATTTTACCAGGAGAATTACCAGGAAAACCGATTAGTTGAGTTTTGTCAAATCTGGCAACCCTGGCTGGGGGAAGAACTGCACACGCAGCTGGTCCCAGAGGGCGTGCTGTCATGGAATGTTAAAATTTGATTGGCTGATGATTCTGTTACAAATCTGATTCAACGTCTTTGAACAAAAGGGAAGCACTATCTGTAGTGCTGGCCCTGTTATTACAGTCTACTGTAATGACTGTCTACTGACTTTTTTATGTAGGCTATTCCAGTTTAACCAACTAATCATAGGTCATTTTGTGTACATTACACAAATAAAAATTATACCTAAATAATAATTATTAATAATAAAAATTATAATTATAACTAGATATTAAAGTTTGTTTTCAAACTTTAAGTTGGCTTGAAAAAGCCTGGCCAGAAAGTTAGAAAAATGTAGAAAGTTTGAAAAGCTTAAAAAGTTTTAAAAATGTAAAAGTTTGAAAAGTTAAGAAGTTTAAAAAAGAAAGTGATTAACATATTACTAGCATTATAAGCAAGTGACTACCATGTCGTTAGCATGATTAGCAAAGTTGTTAACATGTTTCTAGCATGTTGAGAGCATGATTTTAGCATGATTAGCATTTTGCTAGCATGTGACTAGCATGTTTCTAGCATGATTAGCATGTTGCTAGCATGTCGCTTACATTTTGCTAGCATGATTAGCATGTTGCTAGCATGTTTGTAGCATGATTAGCATGTTGCTAGCATTTTGCTAGCATGATTAGCATGTTGCTAGCATTCCACTAGCATGTTTGTAGAATGATTAGCATGTTGTTAACATTTCGCTAGCATTTTGTTAGCATGATTAGCATGTTGCTAATATATTTGTAGCATGATTAGCATGTCGCTAGCATGTTTGTAGCATTATTAGCATTTTGCTAACATGTTTCTAGTATGATTAGCATGTTGCTAGCATTTTTGTAGCATGATTAGCATGTTGTTAGCATGTAACTAACATTTTGCTAGCATGATTATCATGTTGCTAGCATGTTTCTAGCATGATTAGCATGTTGCTAGCATGTTTCTAGCATGATTAGCATGTGGCTAGCATGTCTCTAGCATGTTGTTAACATTTTTCTAGCATGATTAGCATGTTGCTAGCATGTCGCTAACATGTTTCTAGTATGATTAGCATGTTGCTAGCATGTTGCTAGCATTTTTGTAGCATGATTAGCATGTTGTTAGCATGTAACTAACATTTTGCTAGCATGATTAGCATGTTTCTAGCATGATTAGCATGTTGCTAGCATGTTGCTAGCATGATTAGCATGTGGCTAGCATGTCTCTAGCATGTTGTTAGCATGTTTCTAGCATGATTAGCATTTTGCTAGCATGTCGCTAACATTTTGCTAGCATGATTAGCATGTTGCTAGCATGTTTGTAGCATGATTAGCATGTTTCTAACATGTTTCTAGCATGATTAGCATGTGGCTAGCATGTCTCTAGCATGTTGTTAGCATGTTTCTAGCATGATTAGCATGTTGCTAGCATGTTTCTAGTATGATTAGCATGTTGCTAGCATGTTTCTAGTATGATTAGCATGTTGCTAGCATGTTGTTAGCATGTTTCTAGCATGATTAGCATGTTGCTAGCATGTCGCTAACATTTTGCTAGCATGATTAGCATGTTGCTAGCATGTTTCTAGTATGATAAGCATGTTGCTAGCATGTTTCTAGTATGATTAGCATGTTGCTAGCATGTTGCTAGCATGTTTGTAGCATGATTAGCATGTTGCTAACATGTTTCTAACATGATTAGCATGTGGCTAGCATGTCTCTAGCATGTTGTTAGCATGTTTCTAGCATGATTAGCATGTTGCTAGCATGTCGCTAACATTTTGCTAGCATGATTAGCATGTTGCTAGCATGTTTGTACCATGATTTGCATGTTGTTAACATTTTAGTAGCATGATAAGCATGTGGCTAGCATGTCTCTAGCATGATTTTCATGTTGCTAGCATTTTATTAACATGATTAGCAAGTGACTAGCATGTCGTTAGCATGTTTGTAGCATGATTAGCATGTTGCTAGTATGTCTCTAGCATGTTTTTAGAATGATTAGTATACAACTAGCATGTTGCTAGCATGATTAAAATGTGACTAGCATGTGGCTAGCATGGCTAGCAAGTGACTAACATGTTTCTATGCTAATCCAGGTAAAACCAGTTGATTCAGTTAGAAACCAGCTAAGACCAGCTTGACAGTGGCCAAAACCACTTTAAACCATGTTAGAAGTATGTTTCTAGTCTGATTAGCAAGTTACTAGCATGTTATTAACATGTTTCTATGATAATCTAGTTAAAACCAGTTGATTCAGTAAAGAAAACCACCTAAAACCAGCTAAAGCCAGCTTGACAGTGGCCAAAACCACTTTAAACCATGTTAGAAGTATGTTTCTAGTCTGATTATCAAGTTACTAACATGTTGTTAACATGTTTCTATGATAATCTAGCTAAAACCAGTTGATTCAGTAAAGAAAACCACCTAAAACCAGCTAAGACCAGCTAAAGCCAGCTTGACAGTGGCCAAAACCACTTTAAACCATGTTAGAAGTATGTTTCTAGACTGATTAGCAAATTACTAACATGTTGTTAATATGTTTTTATGATAATCTAGCTAAAACCAGTTGATTCATTAAAGAAAACCACCTTAAACCAGCTAAGACCAGCTAAAGCCAGCTTGAAAGTGGCCAAAACCACTTTAAACCATGTTAGAAGTATGTTTCTAGTCTGATTAGCAAGTTACTAACATGGTATTAACATGTTTCTATGATAATCTAGCTAAAACCAGTTGATTCAGTAAAGAAAACCACCTAAAACCAGCTAAGACCAGCTAAGGCCAGCGTGACAGTGGCCAAAACCACTTTAAAACTTGTTAGAAGTATGTTTCTAGTCTGATTAGTGAGTAACTAGCATGTTGTTAGCATGTTTCTATGTGAATCTGGCAAAAACCAGCTAAAAACAGTGGATTCAGTAAAAACCAGCTAAAACCCAGCTAAGACCAGCGTGAGAGTGGTCAAAACCACTTAAAAACCAGTTTGGGAGACTAGCCAAAACAATTGATCAGCTTAGGCTGGTTTTAGCTGTATTCTCAGTAGAGAGTTTTTAAGGTTTGCCCTGGTAGTAGACAGCTTAAATACATTATAAGCCTTATTTTTCAAAAGTTTGTACCCCCGCAATGAAAGTCTATGGGATTTAAGGTGGTTTTGGTAGTCTGGTTTACGAAAACCATAAGCAGAATCAGTTAGAAAAGATATAGCAACCCGAGTCAGACCAGTCTGAAGGTCTGACCCGAGTTTGGTGGTTCTAGCTTGAAAGCTCTAGGAGGAGATAGTGTTTAAAATTTGGCTCAGAAGAATAATAATAATAACTAGAATTAAAAGTTAGTGAACTAACTTTGATGTTGGCTTGGCCATCTTGGCCATGGAGCAAAAGAGCCAAAGTACTTGTGTGCCCAACATTGAGTTGCCCCGCTGCAAAATTAATACACATAATAATGCCATAAAAAAATACACCTGCAACAGTCTTTTTCCATGCTCCCTTGCTGTTTTCTTTTTTTAATAAAAAGCCTGGGCTATGATAACAGCTATGACAGGGTTGTCTAGCTGGATGTGAAATAAGTCTTGCCTATTTTTCTCGTGTATGTATTTCACAGTCCTGCCACCGTTGCGTTGTGGGCAACGACACACAAGATTACTGAAACAATGCATTTTAAATCAAGGAGATCATAAGGGGTCCAAGCACAATGGTTTGTATAGATGATGCAGTTACACACTGTTTAAAATTGTTTAATTTGTACTGTATGTTCATTCTATTTATTTATTTGTGCTATTTACATAATGTTTACTTTTTTTAAGTTTGTTTTTGTTAATGTAAAATAGCACTGCATAGTCTTCACTGTAAGATAAAATACACAATCAAACCAAAATGTATTCAGACACCTTCAACATTTCTCACATAATCACAGTTTATTTGCTGTAGTTTAGAAACTGGTAATAATATATGACAATAACTCAGAACAAATTCATCTTGATAATTTCGGATAACTTTGATAAAAAGATATGTAATGGAATCAACCAAAACTTCAGACTGTCAGTATGACAATATTTACACAACTATCAATACTTTGTTGAACAGTTACCAAGCAAGAAATGCTTAATTTGGTTCAGTCTGTGGTGTGAAAAGGTTGCATTAACAATTAAAGAAAGAAACACTTAAGCAAAACATGGGCAGGTCCTTAATTATTATTATTATTAAATCAATTTCACTGGTAGCCTACTGTATGAAGAATTAGTGGGTATAATATTTCACAGATCACTATTTTGCCATACTCACTTACATAAATGAACTAGTGGCCTGCACCCACTAGTAAAACAATTCTATCTTATTTTTGGATTGACTTTGGATAAATTCTTGTACTACAAGGTAATTCAGTCAAGAGCAGTGAGTGATTACTTTCATTTTCATACATTAAAGACACTGACAGCAGAGCTAGTAAATTAGGCGCGGTGCCTTTAAGAGACAAACGCATCCATTATGATGATACACATCCGATTTTTTTTTTGCAAATCTTTACTTTCACTTAAGACATAACCACATACTTATTCGAACACACTTTCCAACACGGGTATTTCGACATATTTTGTATGTATTTGTTGTCGGTACAAAAGCAAGAAGACTTTGAGACGCGTCTCTGCTTGCCCTGAACAACACCGCGCTGCTGAATTGAGCTCTTTTGCTTTTCGCTCTTTTTTCTGTTTATTTAAACTGCGATTTGAATTTGTTCGTTCAGGTCCAGGAGGAAGTGAACGTCCTGAACGACAGCTCTCTTCAGTGTTGCTGTCCCTGTCCGCGATACGCGCGGCTCTCTCTCATGCACACGCGCCATCATCTGCTCAGTTCAGTCTCCCGCAGCGCGGGGCTGAAGCCAACTTGATGTGTTGAATGCTCGGAGCACGTTATAAAACGTATTCTTAAAATACACATTTCTGTTTTAATAAATGGTCATATTAAATCATAGCATAACACATAAGTAGGTACAAAAATAATCAGTGATGCATGCGACCCTTTTGGTCTCAGTGTAGCTCCCTGCTTTACCATGTTATGCAACGCTGAGCAATTGCTGCGACGTTAAGCCTGACAGAGAAATCTCACAAGCACATATAAACACTCATTTTCATATGTGTAATATATTCTTCTAATTGTTTTGTGCCGTTTCGCTGCAGTGTTTTAATGTGAAAGGCTGTAAATGTGTACTTCAAGTGTTCAGACAAATACATCGCGAGCTCATCTGTGACGTTCAGCATGATGATTCAGTTAGAAACCAGCTAAGACCAGCGTGACAGTGGCCGAAACTACTTTAAAACCATATAATATATTATTCTAATTGTTTTGTGCCGTTTCGCTGCAGTGTTTTAATGCGAAAGGCTGTAAATTCTCTGTGGACTTCAAGTGTTCAGAGAAATACATCGCCAGCTCGCGAGCAGTTGGCTGCCGCGAATATATAATGTTATTACTTTAAACAGTTCAGAAACATCTGAATTTAGCTCTTGGTGTGTTCTAACGTGTGGATTGCGTGTAATCGCGTTTTTAAAAGGTCTTAAATAAGAATGAATTCGCTAGTTCTCGGCTCCGTGTAGACAGCCTGGGCTGAGCAGCAGTATTTTTAACCAGTTTAAAAGTGAAACGAAACCCGACTCCGCCCCTAAATGTCATTGCAACTGTAGGGGCGCAATTTTTCTCAGACAATGTAAGTCTATGGGTAATGAATTTTGACATTTAAAAATTAATAAAAAAAAAACTTTAAGTCTGATCAGTCTGAAAAGATATAGCAACCATCACCGCTCTATCCCGCAGGTGTCTGCCGAGTTTGGGGCTTGTGGCTTTAAAGCCCTAGGAGGAGTAGCGTTTAGAATTTCTGTCAGAAAAATAATAATAAGAAAAAAAAGAAGAAGTTTAAATAGCATAACAGTATGTTGGCTTGTTGCCAAGCCAACATAACTAGAATTAAAAGTTAGTGAACTAACTTTGATGTTGGCTTGGCCATCTTGGCCATGGAGCAAAAGAGCCAAAGTACTTGTGTGCCCAACATTGAGTTGCCCCGCTGCAAAATTAATACACATAATAATGCCATAAAAAAATACACCTGCAACAGTCTTTTTCCATGCTCCCTTGCTGTTTTCTTTTTTTAATAAAAAGCCTGGGCTATGATAACAGCTATGACAGGGTTGTCTAGCTGGATGTGAAATAAGTCATGCCTATTTTTCTCGTGTATGTATTTCACAGTCCTGCCACCGTTGCGTTGTGGGCAACGACACACAAGATTACTGAAACAATGCATTTTAAATCAAGGAGATCATAAGGGGTCCAAGCACAATGGTTTGTATAGATTATGCAGTTACACACTGTTTAAAATTGTTTAATTTGTACTGTATGTTCATTCTATTTATTTATTTGTGCTATTTACATAATGTTTACTTTTTTTAAGTTTGTTTTTGTTAATGTAAAATAGCACTGCATAGTCTTCACTGTAAGATAAAATACACAATCAAACCAAAATGTATTCAGACACCTTCAACATTTCTCACATAATCACAGTTTATTTGCTGTAGTTTAGAAACTGGTAATAATATATGACAATAACTCAGAACAAATTCATCTTGATAATTTCGGATAACTTTGATAAAAAGATATGTAATGGAATCAACCAAAACTTCAGACTGTCAGTATGACAATATTTACACAACTATCAATACTTTGTTGAACAGTTACCAAGCAAGAAATGCTTAATTTGGTTCAGTCTGTGGTGTGAAAAGGTTGCATTAACAATTAAAGAAAGAAACACTTAAGCAAAACATGGGCAGGTCCTTAATTATTATTTTTTTAAATCAATTTCACTGGTAGCCTACTGTATGAAGAATTAGTGGGTATAATATTTCACAGATCACTATTTTGCCATACTCACTTACATAAATGAACTAGTGGCCTGCACCCACTAGTAAAACAATTCTATCTTATTTTTGGATTGACTTTGGATAAATTCTTGTACTACAAGGTAATTCAGTCAAGAGCAGTGAGTGATTTACTTTCATTTTCATACATTAAAGACTCTGACAGCAGAGCTAGTAAATTAGGCGCGGTCCCTTTAAGAGACAAACGCATCCATTATGATGATACACATCCGATTTTTTTTTTGTGCAAATCTTTACTTTCACTTAAGACATAACCACATACTTATTCGAACACACTTTCCAACACGGGTATTTCGACATATTTTGTATGTATTTGTTGTCGGTACAAAAGCAAGAAGACTTTGAGACGCGTCTCTGCTTGCTCCCTGAACAACACCGCGCTGCTGAATTGAGCTCTTTTGCTTTTCGCTCTTTTTTCTGTTTATTTAAACTGCGATTTGAATTTGTTCGTTCAGGTCCAGGAGGAAGTGAACGTCCTGAACGACAACTCTGTTCAGTGTTGCTGTCCCTGTCCGCGATACGCGCGGCTCTCTCTCGTGCACACGCGCCATCAGCTGCTCAGTTCAGCTTTCCCGCAGCGCGGGGCTGAAGCCAACTTGATGTGTTGAATGCTCGGAGCACGTTATAAAACGTATTCTTAAAATACACATTTCTGTTTTAATAAATGGTCAGATTAAATCATAGCATAACACATAAGTAGGTACAAAAATAATCAGTGATGCATGCGACCCTTTTGGTCTCATTTAGCTCCCTGCTTTACCATGCAACGCTGAGCAATTGCTGCGACGTTAAGCCTGACAGAGAAATCTCACAAGCACATATAAACACTCATTTTCATATGTGTAATATATTCTTCTAATTGTTTTGTGCCGTTTCGCTGCAGTGTTTTAATGTGAAAGGCTGTAAATGTGTACTTCAAGTGTTCAGAGGAATACATCCCGAGCTCATCTGTGACGTTCAGCATGATGATTCAGTTAGAAACCAGCTAAGACCAGCGTGACAGTGGCCAAAACTACTTTAAAACCATATAATATATTATTCTAATTGTTTTGTGCCGTTTCGCTGCAGTGTTTTAATGCGAAAGGCTGTAAATTCTCTGTGGACTTCAAGTGTTCAGAGAAATACATCGCCAGCTCGCGGACATTTGGCTGCCGCGAATATATCATGTTATTACTTTAAACAGTTCAGAAACATCTGAATTTAGCTCTTGGTGTGTTCTAACGTGTGGATTGCGTGCAAACGCCGATATAATTTAATTATAAAAGGTCTTAAATAAGAATAAATTCGCTCGTTGTGAGCTCCGTGGAGACAGCCTGAGCTGAGCAGCCGTGATTCTTCTCTCGTCTTTCTGACTGCTCTCTGCCCAGACATCAAGTATTCATAAGCTGTATCACGCTGTCAAATTATATTTCATTTTGCCCACATAAACAGTTAAAAAACACCTGAATTCTGCTATTGTTGTGTTCTAATGGGTGGATTAGTGCAATTCGCTGTGATATTATTTTTGGAAGCGCTTAAAAAATGCTGATGACGCGCTCATTTCTCTCTCGTCTTTCTCGCTGTTCTTTGGCCAGAGACATAATTATGTTGGCTTGGCAACAAGCCAACATACTGTTATGCTATTTAAACTTCTTCTTCATCTTCTTCTTTTTTTTCTTATTATTATTTTTCTGACAGAAATTCTGAACGCTACTCCTCCTAGGGCTTTAAAGCCACAAGCCCCAAACTCGGCAGACACCTGCGGGATAGAGCGGTGCTGGTTGCTATATCTTTTCAGACGGATCAGACTTAAAGTTTTTTTTTTATTAATTTTTAAATGTCAAAAACATTACCCATAGACTTACATTATCTGAGAAAAATTGCGCCCCTAGTTGCAATACCCGAGATTAAAGGGAGGAGTCAGGTTTCGTTTCACTTTTAAACCGGTTAAAAATACTAAATAATAAGTAAATAATACAATTTCCCTCAAACTGACAAGCTAAACCAACATATCTGATTATTACAGGGGTTAGGGCTCATTAATAATTTATTTCTGGGCAGAGAGCAGTCAGAAAGATGAGAGAAGAATCACGGCTGCTCATCTCAGGCTGTCTCCACGGAGCTCACAACGAGCGAATTCATTCTTATTTAAGACCTTTTAAAACGGCGATTGCACGCAATCCACACGTTAGAACACACCAAGAGCTAAATTCAGATGTTTCTGAACTGTTTAAAGTAATAACATGATATATTCGCGGCAGCGCAACTGCCCGCGAGCTCGCCATGTATTTCTCTGAACACTTGAAGAGAATTACAGCCTGTCACATTAAAACACTGCAGCGAAACGGCACAAAACAATTAGAAGAATATATTATAAACATGAAAATGAGTGTTTATATGTGCTTGTGAGATTTTATCTGTCAGGCTGAACCTCACATCAATTGCTATCCATCGTCACAACATGGTAAAGTCATTTATATATATTTTTTAAGAGCTTCTTAAAATAAATATTCCTGCGAATGCACACAATCCACCCATTAGAACACACTAAGAGAAAAATCCAGGGGTTTTTGAGCCGTGTATGTGTGCAAAATGCAATATTTGACATCGCGAAGGGAAAAAAAGTCACATGACAGCCGCGTTTGGGGCGAGATCAGACAAATAAATAGGCTAAACATTTCATTCACACTGACAAGCTAAATCAACATATGTTATTATTACCGGGTCAGATATCTCATTAATAAATTATGTCTCTGACCAAAGAACAGAGAGAAAGACGAGAGAGAAATGAGCACTTCATCAGCATTTTTTAAGAGATTCCAAAAATAATATCACAGCACTAATCCACCCATTAGAACACAACAAGAGCAGAATTCAGGTGTTTTTGATATGTTTATGTGTGAAAAATGACATATAATTTGATAGCGTGATACAGCTTATGAATACTGGAAGGAAAAAAGTCACGACAGCCTTTTAACTCTGGAGTCGATTAACGCATTGGGCAGAGAGCAGTCAGAAAGATGAGAGAAGAATCACTGCTGCTGTCTCCACGGAGCTCACAACGAGCGAATTCATTCTTATTTAAGACCTTTTAAAACGGCGATTGCACGCAATCCACACGTTAGAACACACCAAGAGCTAAATTCAGATGTTTCTGAACTGTTTAAAGTAATAACATGATATATTCGCGGCAGCGCGACTGCCCGCGAGCTCGCCATGTATTTCTCTGAACACTTGAAGAGAATTTACAGCCTGTCACATTAAAACACTGCAGCGAAACGGCAGAAAACAATTAGAAGAATATATTATACACATGAAAATGAGTGTTTATATGTGATTGTGAGATTTTATCTGTCAGGCTGAACCTCACATCAATTGTTATCCATCGTCACAACATGGTAAAGTCATTTATATATATATTTTTAAGAGCTTCTTAAAATAAATATTCCTGCGAATGCACACAATCCACCCATTAGAACACACTAAGAGAAAAATCCAGGGGTTTTTGAGCCGTGTATGTGTGCAAAATGCAATATTTAATGACATATAATTTGACAGCGTGATACAGCTTATGAATACTGGAAGGAAAAAAGTCACGACAGCCTTTTAACTCTGGAGTCGATTAACGCATATACGCGTTTTGAGTCATTTTCTGCTGATAACCCTGACAATTACTTAAATTACATTTTCAGTTTTAATCGTACAGATAAGAGCAATACATCAATCGAATCTGTAAAGGGTCTACTTTTTTTGGATACAAACATAATAACAACAAAACTTTGTGCACTTATAAAATAAAGATAACAAACAAGGTGTGCTGTCTTCAACCTTGTCTGCGCTGATCTTCATTTACAAACACGTCATTAAAATGAACTGTAACTCCATGAATACTCAACGAAGAGACATGAGAGATATATCTATAGAAAGCTTGACATGTCTACTTTTAAACTAAACAAGTGCTGCCGAACAAATTTTCTGTGATAAAGTACGCGATGTCCTTTTTTCACGTCTCCCTTCTAATGTGTATGGAAGGCCAAGAGGGTCAAATACACGTTAAATACGTGTATTTCACGCGTAGACAACACGTATTTAAAGCGTTAAATACGCGTTGTTTACTCATGAAAAATCAGCGTGTATTTAACGTGTATTTCACGTTTTAATACAAGTTAAATACACGTGAAATACAAGTGAAGTATGCCTTAAAAATCAGTTTGAACAGGTCAGTGTAATTGGCTGCTGAGGACTTGGGTCAAACCACTTCTGTGTGCTTAGAGGGGTGTACCATTCATAGACAGGCAACCACCATTTAACATGCTATAGATCAGCTTATTCAGCCTTATTATTTAGTCTTTTTTCTTTTCTGTTTTGTATAGCCTATAAAAATAATATATTTAAGTTTCAGTTTTATGAAATATTTATTTTAAATATTAATTAAAATTTTGTGGTGATAGTATAACGTTTATAAAAGTTACAGTATTTTGTAATGAAACAGAACTTTTTGTTTAGCTCTTGACTCACCGAAGTATACTATATATAGTGTCCCTTCTTTAATTTTTCAGTAGTGTGATAACTTAAAATATGTTGTCAGTACTATTAAAATAAGATTAAATTGAATGGTATTTAGGAGATTATGGTTTTTGCATGACTTATTTCGCATTCAGCTAGACAACCCTGTCGTAGCTGTTATCATAGCCTAGGCTTTTTATTAAAAAAGAAAACAGCAAGGGACCATGGAAAAAGACTGAAATAAGGTGTATTTTTTATGGTATTATTATTTTTTATTTTTGCTGCGGGGCAACTCAAGAATGTTGGGCACACAAGTACTATGGCTCTTTTGCCCCATGGCCAAGATGGCCAAGCCAACATCAAAGTTAGTTCACTAACTTTTAATTCTAGTTTATAAATGAGATCTGACCCGGTAATAATAACATATGTTGGTTTAGCTTGTCAGTGTGAATGAAATGTGTAGCCTATTATTATTTGTCCGATCTCGCCCCGAAACGCGGCTGTCATGTGGACTTCAAGTGTTCAGAGAAATACATCGAGCTCGCGGACATTTGGCTGCCGCGAATATATCATGTTATTACTTTAAACAGTTCAGAAACATCTGAATTTAGCTCTTGGTGTGTTCTAACGTGTGGATTGCGTGCAATCGCCGTTTTAAAAGGTCTTAAATAAGAATGAATTCGCTCGTTGTGAGCTCCGTGGAGACAGCCTGAGATGAGCAGCCGTGATTCTTCTCTCGACTGCTCTCTGCCCATAAATCAATTATTAATGAGCCCTAACCCCTGTAATAATCAGATATGTTGGTTTAGCTTGTCAGTTTGAGGGAAATTGTATTATTTACTTGGTATTTTTAACCGGTTTAAAAGTGAAACAAAACCCGACTCCTCCCTTTAATCTCGGTTATTGCAACTAGGGGCGCAATTTTTCTCAGACAATGTAAGTCTATGGGTAATGTATTTTGACATTTAAAAATTAATAAAAAAAAAACTTTAAGTCTGATCAGTCTGAAAAGATATAGCAACCAGCACCGCTCTATCCCGCAGGTGTCTGCCGAGTTTGGGGCTTGTGGCTTTAAAGCCCTAGGAGGAGTAGCGTTTAGAATTTCTGTCAGAAAAATAATAATAAGAAAAAGAGGAAAAAGAAGAAGTTTAAATAGCATAACAGTATGTTGGCTTGTTGCCAAGCCAACATAACTAGAACTAGATAGTAAAGTTTGTTTTCAAACTTTAAGTTGGCTTGAAAAAGCCTGGCCAGAAAGTTAGAAAAATGTAGAAAGTTTGAAAAGCTTAAAAAGTTTTAAAAATGTAAAAGTTTGAAAAGTTAAGAAGTTTTAAAAAGAAAGTGATTAACATATTACTAGCATTATAAGCAAGTGACTACCATGTCGTTAGCATGATTAGCAAAGTTGTTAACATGTTTCTAGCATGTTGAGAGCATGATTTTAGCATGATTAGCATTTTGCTAGCATGTTTCTAGCATGTGACTAGCATGTTTCTAGCATGATTAGCATGTTGCTAGCATGTCACTAACATTTTGCTAGCATGATTAGCATGTTGCTAGCATGTTTGTAGCATGATTAGAATGTTGCTAACATGTCTCTAGCATGATTAGCATGTTGCTAGTATGTCGCTAACATTTTGCTAGCATGATTAGCATGTTGCTAGCATGTTTGTAGCATGATTAGCATGTTGTTAACATTTTAGTAGCATGATTAGCATGTGGCTAGCATGTCTCTAGCATGATTTTCATGTTGCTAGCATTTTATTAACATGATTAGCAAGTGACTAGCATGTCGTTAGCATGTTTGTAGCATGATTAGCATTTTGCTAGCATTTTGCTAGCATGATTAGCATGTTGCTAGCATTCCACTAGCATGTTTGTAGAATGATTAGCATGTTGTTAACATTTCGCTAGCATTTTGTTAGCATTATTAGCATGTTGCTAATATGTTTGTAGCATGATTAGCATGTTGCTAGCATGTCGCTAGCATGTTTGTAGCATTATTAGCATTTTGCTAACATGTTTCTAGTATGATTAGCATGTTGCTAGCATTTTTGTAGCATGATTAGCATGTTGTTAGCATGTAACTAACATTTTGCTAGCATGATTAGCATGTTGCTAGCATGTTCTAGCATGATTAGCATGTTGCTAGCATGTTTCTAGCATGATTAGCATGTGGTTAGCATGTTGTTAGCATGTTTCTAGCATGATTAGCATGTTGCTAGCATGTTTCTAGCATGATTAGCATGTTGCTAGCATGTTTCTAGCATGATTAGCATGTGGTTAGCATGTTGTTAGCATGTTTCTAGCATGATTAGCATGTTGCTAGCATGTCGCTAGCATGTTTGTAGCATTATTAGCATTTTGCGAACATGTTTCTAGTATGATTAGCATGTTGCTAGCATGTTACTAGCATTTTTGTAGCATGATTAGCATGTTGTTAGCATGTAACTAACATTTTGCTAGCATGATTAGCATGTTGCTAGCATGTTTCTAGCATGATTAGCATGTTGCTAGCATGTTTCTAGCATGATTAGCATGTGGTTAGCATGTTGTTAGCATGTTTCTAGCATGATTAGCATGTTGCTAGCATGTCGCTAACATTTTGCTAGCATGATTAGCATGTTGCTAGCATGTTTGTAGCATGATTAGCATGTTGCTAACATGTTTCTAGCATGATTAGCATGTGGCTAGCATGTCTCTAGCATGTTGTTAGCATGTTTCTAGCATGATTAGCATGTTTGCTAGCATGTCGCTAACATTTTGCTAGCATGATTAGCATTTGCTAGCATGTTTGTAGCATGATTAGCATGTTGTTAACATTTTAGTAGCATGATTAGCATGTGGCTAGCATGTCTCTAGCATGTTGTTAGCATGTTTCTAGCATGATTAGCATGTTGCTAGCATGTCGCTAACATTTTGCTAGCATGATTAGCATGTTGCTAGCATGTTTGTAGCATGATTAGCATGTTGCTAACATGTTTCTAGCATGATTAGCATGTGGCTAGCATGTCTCTAGCATGTTGTTAGCATGTTTCTAGCATGATTAGCATGTTGCTAGCATGTCGCTAACATTTTGCTAGCATGATTAGCATGTTGCTAGCATGTTTGTAGCATGATTAGCATGTTGTTAACATTTAGTAGCATGATTAGCATGTGGCTAGCATGTCTCTAGCATGATTTTCATGTTGCTAGCAGTTTATTAACATGATTAGCAAGTGACTAGCATGTCGTTAGCATGTTTGTAGCATGATTAGCATGTTGCTAGTATGTCTCTAGCATGTTTTTAGAATGATTAGTATACAACTAGCATGTTGCTAGCATGATTAAAATGTGACTAGCATGTGGCTAGCATGGCTAGCAAGTGACTAACATGTTTCTATGATAATCGAGCTAAAACCAGTTGATTCAGTTAGAAACCAGCTAAGACCAGCTTGACAGTGGCCAAAACCACTTTAAAACCATGTTAGAAGTATGTTTCTAGTCTGATTAGCAAGTTACTAGCATGTTATTAACATGTTTCTATGATAATCTAGTTAAAACCAGTTGATTCAGTAAAGAAAACCACCTAAAACCAGCTAAGACCAGCTAAAGCCAGCTTGACAGTGGCCAAAACCACTTTAAACCATGTTAGAAGTATGTTTCTAGTCTGATTATCAAGTTACTAACATGTTGTTAACATGTTTCTATGATAATCTAGCTAAAACCAGTTGATTCAGTAAAGAAAACCACCTTAAACCAGCTAAGACCAGCTAAAGCCAGCTTGACAGTGGCCAAAACCACTTTAAACCATGTTAGAAGTATGTTTCTAGACTGATTAGCAAATTACTAACATGTTGTTAATATGTTTTTATGATAATCTAGCTAAAACCAGTTGATTCATTAAAGAAAACCACCTTAAACCAGCTAAGACCAGCTAAAGCCAGCTTGACAGTGGCCAAAACCACTTTAAACCATGTTAGAAGTATGTTTCTAGTCTGATTAGCAAGTTACTAACATGGTATTAACATGTTTCTATGATAATCTAGCTAAAACCAGTTGATTCAGTAAAGAAAACCACCTAAAACCAGCTAAGACCAGCTAAGGCCAGCGTGACAGTGGCCAAAACCACTTTAAAACTTGTTAGAAGTATGTTTCTAGTCTGATTAGTGAGTAACTAGCATGTTGTTAGCATGTTTCTATGCGAATCTGGCAAAAAACCAGCTAAAAACAGTGGATTCAGTAAAAACCAGCTAAAACCCAGCTAAGACCAGCGTGAGAGTGGTCAAAACCACTTAAAAACCAGTTTGGGAGACTAGCCAAAACAACTGATCAGCTTAGGCTGGTTTTAGCTGTATTCTCAGTAGAGAGTTTTTAAGGTTTGCCCTGGTAGTAGACAGCTTAAATATATTATAAGCCTTATTTTTCAAAAGTTTGTACCCCCGCAATGAAAGTCTATGGGATTTAAGGTGGTTTTGGTAGTCTGGTTTACGAAACACCATAAGCCGAATCAGTTAGAAAAGATATAGCAACCCGAGTCAGACCAGTCTGAAGGTCTGACCCGAGTTTGGTGTTCTAGCTTGAAAGCTCTAGGAGGAGATAGTGTTTAAAATTTGGCTCAGAAGAATAATAATAATAACTTAGAATTAAAAGTTAGTGAACTAACTTTGATGTTGGCTTGGCCATCTTGGCCATGGGGCAAAAGAGCCACAGTACTTGTGTGCCCAACATTCTTGAGTTGCCCCGCTGCAAAAAAAAAAAATAAATAATAACCATAGAAAATACACCTGCAACAGTCTTTTCCATGGTCCCTTGCTGTTTTCTTTTTTAATAAAAAGGCCTAGGCTATGATAACAGCTACGACAGGGTTGTCTAGCTGAATGCGAAATAAGTCATGCAAAAACCATAATCTCCTAAATACCATTCAATTTAATGTTATTTAATGTACTGGACAACAATATTTTAGTTATCACACTACTGAAAATTAAAGAAGGGAGCAGTATATATAGTATACTTCGGTGAGTCAAGAGCTAAACAAAAAGTCCTGTTTCATTACAAAATACTGTAACTTTATAAACGTTATGCTATCACCACAAAATTTTAATTAATATTTATTAAAAAATAAATATTTCATTAAAACTGAAACTTAAATATATTATTCTATAGGCTATACAAAACAGAAAAGAAAAAAGACTAAATAATAAGGACTGAATAAGCTGATCTATAGCATGTTAAATGGTGGTTGCCTGTCTATGAATGGTACACCCTCTAAGCACACAGAAGTGATTTGACCCAAGTCCTCAGCAGCCAATGACACTGACCTGTTCAAACTGATTTTTAAGGCATACTTCACGTGTATTTCACGTGTATTTAACGTGTATTTAAAAACGTGAATATAGCTGATTTTTCATGAGTAAACAAACGCGTATTTAACGTGTATTTGACCCTCTTGGCCTTCCATACACATTAGAAGGAGACGTGAAAAAAGGACATCGGCGTACTTTATCACAGAATATTTGTTCGGCAGCACTTGTTTAGTTTAAAAGTAGACATGGTCAAACTTTCTATAGATATATCTCTCATGTCTCTTCGTTGAGTATTCATGGAGTTACCAGTTCATTTTAATGACGTGTTTGTAAATGAAGATCAGCGCAGACAAGGTTTGAAGACAGCACACCTTGTTTGTTATCTTTTATTTTTTAAGTGCACAAAGTTTGTTGTTATTGGTGTTTGTATCCAAAAAAAAGTAGACCCTTTACAGATTCGATTGATGTATTGCTCTTATCTGTACGTTTTAAAACTGAAAATGTAATTTAAGATAATTGTCAGGGGTTATCAGCAGAAAATGACTCAAAACGCGTATATGCGTTAATCGACTCCAGAGTTAAAAGGCTGTCGTGGACTTTTTTCCTTCCAGTATTTCATTAAGCTGTATCGCGCTGTCAAATTATATGTCATTTTGCACACATAAACATCCTCAAAAACACCTGAATTCTGCTCTTGTTGTTTCTAATGGGTGGACTTTGATATTATTTTTGGGAATCTCTTTAAAAAATGCTGATGAAGTG